>NC_136072.1:15814660-15874660 GCF_964261635.1 Lissotriton helveticus | reverse complement strand
GGTCTGTGCGCGGAAAGCAGCCTGGGGGGAAACAGACTGTACACCACTTCCTCTTTCCTTATGTATTGTAAATGTATGAAGAAGGTGAGGGGGCAAAAAACAAAGTCGAGTCACGAAAAGAAAAACAAACGAAAAGCAGACAAGGGCCTACAGCTGCAAACAAAATAATACTAATCCTTTGGAGGTCGGCGCCCTGGGCGGGGGCCGCCCTCGCACACGCGAAAGACCGGCCCTGATGGATACATTGATTTAACATTTTTAAGCAGAATGTGAATTAAGCAGAAGTCTGGTGTGTGGAAGAGAAGTGATCCACAGACATTTTACACACTAGCTCTATATCTTTTTCAAACTCCCGATCTGCAAATCTCCCACCTCCTCCCTTCCTCTCCAGCACCGTCTTTCCACTCTCTCCTGCACCTTTCACCCCACCCATCCCCCACACACAATCCACTCACTCATTCACCTGTTCATTCTGCACTTTCTTCAACTTTCCCCATGCCATTATTTTGACAGCTGGATTTTACGTCCTTCACGCACTTTCACATACATTCAAAATAATAATTGTCACACCCGAGCATTGCTGTGTGCGCCCTGCAGAGAGGCCAATGATCGGATGAGCATGGATTCGGAGCCCAGCAATTGTCAGGCCCTGTGAGACATTTCACAGTATGCACTCGACACGAGTAATATGTTGCATGGGAAATAAAATTCAGAAACACAGAATTCTGGAAAAGGAAAATGCACGTAGGGAATGCATGGGTACGAAAAACATGAAATGTAATAGGCCTCCGACAAGCCTCCGTGCGCCTCGAAGGACAGCCGCAGCAGAGGCGCTAGGCACAGTTACACGGGGCGCTATGCAGGTTAGCCCTGGCTGTGTCGCAGCCGCTCTGGGGTACATGACCGGGCATCCATCACAGCTGCCAGCCCCCCCCCCCCTTGCAGGATCTAAACCTAGCCAGCTGTGCAAAAGAGGGGGAACTTTATCAAGCGAAGTGCGCCCTTCCTTAAAAACCACCCTGCGCTCATGGGTACTCAGGGCATACCACTCATGGGCATTTAAAGTGAATGCCCCTTCCCCCCTGGTGCACCAAGCATCGCAGGGCAGAGCACCCAGGGGCATTTAAATTGAATGCCCCCTTTACCCTGGCACAGCAGCATCTGGGCACAGAGGCATCCTTGTTACCAGGGCGACGCTTCTCTCAGACGAGGGTCTGTTCTGCAGAGGCCAATACGCGCAATGAATTAAGCAGTTAGGGGGGCTCGAAGGTTTTTGCAGGACATGGAAGGGGGTTCTGGGAGCTGCCGAGGAAAACAGGGCTTGTCCAAGTCAAGACCCCAGAGTCACAGCTGTTTGGACAGCAGCTCATCTGGGCCACATCTGCAGCCGGACACTGCCCCCTGCAATCATGGTCAACCAATGAGTGCCATGAGGGTAAGAGGTGGTGGTGAGGGGGGGGGGATGGAAACCAGCCGGCCCCATCTTCCACTGTGCCAACATGAGAGCTTGAATGAACGAGGGGGGAGGACGCACAGCTACCAACCTACCCACGTCACAGGCGAGACAGCCAGAAATAGTAGCAACATAGAGCATGCTGGGACTTGTAGTTCAGCGCGTTAAGTTCCAAGGAAAGAGTGACAGGCACCGGCATGCTTGCAGGCTCGCTTGGACATGGGCAGTAGAGTAAACAGGCTTCATACCCGTTCGGGCAACAGTGCCCAGATTGTGCCCACTCATGTTATGCCACGTACCCCTCCAGCGGGTGGTAACCGCGCAGGTAAAGTGCACTGAAGGGTGTATGTATTAAAGTGCGAAAATGGACACAACGCGCCCCTGGACAGGTGAGTTCACATTTTTACAGCAGCTGCAGAAGACTCAGGAGCCCGAGTGACCCCAGAAAAAGCCAGGCCTGGGGGTCCCATGGCGGGGGCCTGACCTGTGCCCCCCAGACGTACACCTGGGGGTTCAACTGTTCATATCATTGCACCGTGGCCATCACACCCCCACAAAGATGACCCCCCCCCCCTCGTCCTTGGGGTGCGGGGGGGGTCCCCAAGCTCCTGCAACCCCAGCCCCCCTCTCCTGCCTAGGACCCCCAGTGACCACCCGGGGAGGTGATGGGTGAGTGCCAGTTACTGCCCCCACCACGGAGCTGCGGGCCCCTCGTGTGAGTGTCCCCTCCAGGGTGTCTCCTGCCCCCAGGGGTGTGTGTGTGTGGGGGTCTCAGGGGGGTCCCGAGGGGGGTCACTCACCCAGCATGCTGAAGATGAAGTCTTTGACCGTGTGCACCCCCAGGCCCCCTCTCTCTCCCTCCAGGGTCTCTCCTGCCCTCCATGGGTGTGTGGGGGTCACTTACCCAGCATGCTGAAGATGAAGTCCTTGGCCGTGTGCACCCCCAGGGGGCCCCTCTCTCTCCCTCCGGGGTCTCTCCTGTCCCAGGGGGGTGTGTGGGGGTCTCAGGGGGGTCCGGGGGGGCTCTCAGGGGGGGTCACTCACCCAGCATGCTGAAGATAAAGTCCTTGGCCGTGTGTACCCCCAGGGCCCCCTCTCTCTCCCTCCAGGGTCTTTCCTGCTCCCTGGGGTGGGTGTGGGGGTCCAGGGGGGGTCTCGTGGGGGGGTCACTCACCCAGCATGCTGAAGATGAAGTCCTTGGCCGTGTGCACCCCCAGGGGGCCCTCTCTCTCCCTCCGGGGTCTCTCCTGCCCTCCATGGGTGTGAGGGGGTCACTCACCCAGCATGCTGAAGATAAAGTCCTTGGCCGTGTCACCTCCGGGGCCCCCTCTCTCTCCCTCCAGGTTCTCTCCTGCCCCCAGGGGTGTGTGTGGGGGTCCGGGGGGGGGTCTCGAGGGGGGTCCCGGGGGGGTCACTCACCCAGCATGCTGAAGATGAAGTCTTTGGCCGTGTGCACCTCCAGGGCCCCCTCTCTCTCCCTCCGGGGTCTCTCCTGCCCTCCATGGGTGTGTGGGGGTCTCAGGGTGTGTTTGGGGGTCCGGGGGGGTCTCGTGGGGGGGGTCACTCACCCAGCATGCTGAAGATGAAGTCCTTGGCCGTGTGCACCTCCAGGGCCCCCTCTCTCTCTCTCCAGGGGTGTGAGGGGGTCTCAGGGGTGTGTGTGTGGGGGTCTCAGGGGTGTCTGGGGGGGGGGGTCAGTGGGGGGGTCACTCACCCAGCATGCTGAAGATGAAGTCCTTGGCCGTGTGCACCTCCAGGGCCCCCTCTCTCTCCCTCCAGGGTGTCTCCTGCCCCCAGGGGTGTGTGTGTGGGGGTCCAGGGGGGTCAGTGGGGGAGTCCCGGGGGGTCACTCACCCAGCATGCTGAAGATGAAGTCCTTGGCCGTGTGCACCTCCAGGGCCCCCTCTCTCTCCCTCCAGGGTCCCTCCTGCCCTCCATGGGTGTGAGGGGGTCTCTGGGGGGGTCCCGGGGGGGTCAGTGGGGGGGTCCCAGGGGGGTCACTCACCCAGCATGCTGAAGATGAAGTCCTTGGCCGTGTGTACATCCAGGGCCCCTGGTCCCTCTCCCTCCAGGGTCTCTCCTGCCCCCAGGGGTGTGTGTGGGGCTCCAGGGGGGGTCAGTGGGGGGTCCCGGGGGGGTCACTCACCCAGCATGCTGAAGATGAAGTCCTTGGCCGTGTGCACCCCCAGGCCCCCCTCTCTCTCCCTCCATGGGGGTGTGGGGGCCTCAGGGTGTGTGGGGGTGTCTGGGGGGGTCCCGGGGGGGTCACTCACCCAGCATGCTGAAGATGAAGTCCTTGGCCGTGTGCACCCCAGGCCCCCCTCTCTCTCCCTCCATGGGGGTGTGGGGGCCTCAGGGTGTGTGGGGGTGTCTGGGGGGGTCCCGGGGGGGTCACTCACCCAGCATGCTGAAGATGAAGTCCTTGGCCGTGTGCACCCCCAGGGCCCCCTCTCTCTCTCCCCAGGGTCTCTCCTGCCCTCCATGGGTGTGTGGGGGTTCAGGGGGGGTCAGTGGGGGGGTTCCGGGGGGGGTCACTCACCCAGCATGCTGAAGATGAAGTCCTTGGCCGTGTGCACCCCCAGGGCCCCCTCTCTCTCTCCCCAGGGTCTCTCCTGCCCTCCATGGGTGTGTGGGGGTTCAGGGGGGGTCAGTGGGGGGGTTCCGGAGGGGGGTCACTCACCCAGCATGCTGAAGATGAAGTCTTTGGCCGTGTGTACCCCCAGGGCCCCCTCTCTCTCCCTCCAGGGTATCTCCCGCCCCCAGGGGTGTGTGGGGGGGTCCCGGGGGGGTCCGGGGGGGCTCTCAGGGGGGGTCACTCACCCAGCATGCTGAAGATGAAGTCCTTGGCCGTGTGTACCCCCAGGGCCCCCTCTCTCTCCCTCCAGGGTCCCTCCTGCCCTCCATGGGTGTGTGTGGGGGTCCGGGGGGGTCAGTGGGGGGGTCCTAGGGGGGTCAGTGGGGGGGTCCCGGGGGGGTCACTCACCCAGCATGCTGAAGATGAAGTCCTTGGCCGTGTGCACCCCCAGGGCCACCTCTCTCTCCCTCCAGGGTATCTCCCGCCCCCAGGGGTGTGTGGGGGGGTCCCGGGGGGGTCCGGGGGGGCTCTCAGGGGGGGTCACTCACCCAGCATGCTGAAGATGAAGTCCTTGGCCGTGTGCACCCCCAGGGCCCCCTCTCTCTCTCCCCAGGGTCTCTCCTGCCCCCAGGGGTGTGTGTGGGGGTTCAGGGGGGGTCAGTGGGGGGGTTCCGGGGGGGGTCACTCACCCAGCATGCTGAAGATGAAGTCCTTGGCCGTGTGCACCCCCAGGGCCCCCTCTCTCTCTCCCCAGGGTCTCTCCTGCCCCCAGGGGTGTGTGTGGGGGTTCAGGGGGGTCAGTGGGGGGGTTCCGGGGGGGGTCACCCACCCAGCATGCTGAAGATGAAGTCCTTGGCCGTGTGCACCTCCAGGGCCCCCTCTCTCTCCCTCCAGGGTCTCTCCTGCCCCCAGGGGTGTGAGGGGGTCTCTGGGGGGGTCCAGGGGGGGTCAGTGGGGGGTCCCGGGGGGGTCACTCACCCAGCATGCTGAAGATGAAGTCCTTGGCCGTGTGCACCCCCAGGCCCCCCTCTCTCTCCCTCCATGGGGGTGTGGGGGCCTCAGGGTGTGTGGGGGTGTCTGGGGGGGTCCCGGGGGGGTCACTCACCCAGCATGCTGAAGATGAAGTCCTTGGCCGTGTGCACCCCCAGGGCCCCCTCTCTCTCTCCCTCCAGGGTCTCTCCTGCCCTCCATGGGTGGGTGTGGGGGTCCAGGGGGGGTCAGTGGGGGGGTCCCAGGGGGGTCACTCACCCAGCATGCTGAAGATGAAGTCCTTGGCCGTGTGCACCTCCAGGGCCCCCTCTCTCTCCCTCCAGGGTCTCTCCTGCCCCCCTGGGGTGTGTGTGGGGGTGTCTGGGGGGGTCAGTGGGGGGGTCCCGGGGGGGGTCACTCACCCAGCATGCTGAAGATGAAGTCCTTGGCCGTGTGCACCTCCAGGGCCCCCTCTCTCTCCCTCCAGGGGTGTCAGGGGGTCTCAGGGTGTGTGTGGGGGTCCGGGGGGGGGTCTCGAGGGGGGGTCCCGGGGGGGGTCACTCACCCAGCATGCTGAAGATGAAGTCCTTGGCCGTGTGCACCTCCAGGGCCCCCTCTCTCTCCCTCCAGGGTCTCTCCTGCCCCCAGGGGTGTGAGGGGGTCTCTGGGGGGGTCCAGGGGGGGTCAGTGGGGGGGTTCCGGGGGGGGGTCACTCACCCAGCATGCTGAAGATGAAGTCCTTGGCCGTGTGCACCCCCAGGGCCCCCTCTCTCTCTCCCTCCAGGGTCTCTCCTGCCCCCAGGGGTGTGAGGGGGTCTCTGGGGGGGTCAGTGGGGGGGTTCCGGGGGGGGGTCACTCACCCAGCATGCTGAAGATGAAGTCCTTGGCCGTGTGCACCCCCAGGGCCCCCTCTCTCTCTCCCTCCAGGGTCTCTCCTACCCTCCATGGGTGTGTGGGGGTCTCTGGGGGGGTCCAGGGGGGGTCAGTGGGGGTTCCGGGGGGGGGTCACTCACCCAGCATGCTGAAGATGAAGTCCTTGGCCGTGTGCACCTCCAGCCCCCCCCCCTCTCTCTCCCTCCAGGGTCTCTCCTGCCCTCCATGGGTGTGAGGGGGTCTGAGGGTGTGTGTGGGGGTCCGGGGGGGTCCGGGGGGGTCCCGGGGGGGTCACTCACCCAGCATGCTGAAGATGAAGTCCTTGGCCGTGTGCACCTCCAGGGCCCCCTCTCTCTCCCTCCGGGGTCTCTCCTGCCCCCAGGGGTGTGTGGGGGTGTCAGGGGGGGTCAGTGGGGGGGTTCCGGGGGGGGTCACTCACCCAGCATGCTGAAGATGAAGTCCTTGGCCGTGTGCACCCCCAGGGAGCCCCCTCTCTCTCCCTCCAGGGTCTCTCCTGCCCTCCATGGGTGTGATGGGGTCTCAGGTGTGTGTGAGGGTCCAGGGGGGGTCCCGGGGGGGTCACTCACCCAGCATGCTGAAGATGAAGTCCTTGGCCGTGTGCACCCCCAGGGCCCCCTCTCTCTCCCTCCATGGGGGTGTGGGGGCCTCAGGGTGTGTGGGGGTGTCTGGGGGGGTCCCGGGGGGTCACTCACCCAGCATGCTGAAGATGAAGTCCTTGGCCGTGTGCACCCCCAGGGCCCCCTCTCTCTCTCCCCAGGGTCTCTCCTGCCCTCCATGGGTGTGTGGGGGTTCAGGGGGGTCAGTGGGGGGGTTCCGGGGGGGGTCACTCACCCAGCATGCTGAAGATGAAGTCCTTGGCCGTGTGCACCCCCAGGGGCCCCCCTCTCTCCCTCTAGGGTGTCTCCTGCCCTCCATGGGTGTGAGGGGGTCTCTGGGGGGGTCCAGGGGGGGTCAGTGGGGGGGTCCCGGGGGGGTCACTCACCCAGCATGCTGAAGATGAAGTCCTTGGCCGTGTGTACCTCCAGAGCCCCCTCTCTCTCTCCCTCCAGGGTCTCTCCTGCCCTCCATGGGTGTGAGGGGGTCTCAGGGTGTGTGTGGGTGTCAGGGGGGGTCAGTGGGGGGTGCCGGGGGGGGTCACTCACCCAGCATGCTGAAGATGAAGTCCTTGGCCGTGTGCATCTCCAGGGCCCCCTCTCTCTCCCTCCAGGGTCTCTCCTGCCCCCCAGGGGTGTGTGGGGGTGTCTGGGGGGGGGGTCAGTGGGGAGGTCCCGGGGGGGGGGGGTCACTCACCCAGCATGCTGAAGATGAAGTCCTTGGCCGTGTGCACCCCCAGGGGGCCCCTCTCTCTCCCTCCAGGGTCTCTCCTGCCCCCAGGGGTGTGTGTGGGGGTCCAGGGGGGGGGTCAGTGGGGGGGGGGTCCCGGGGGGGGGTCACTCACCCAGCATGCTGAAGATGAAGTCCTTGGCCGTGTGCACCCCCAGGGGGCCATCTCTCTCCCTCCGGGGTCTCTCCTCCCTCCATGGGTGTGTGTGGGTGTGTGTGGGGGTGTCTGGGGGGGTCAGTGGGGGGGTCCCAGGGGGGTCAGTGGGGGGGTCCCGGGGGGGTCACTCACCCAGCATGCTGAAGATGAAGTCCTTGGCCGTGTGCACCCCCAGGGCCCCCTCTCTCTCCCTCCAGGGGTGTCAGGGGGTCTCAGGGGTGTGTGGGGGTCCCGGGGGGGGTCAGTGGGGGGGTTCCGGGGGGGTCACTCACCCAGCATGCTGAAGATGAAGTCCTTGGCCGTGTGCACCTCCAGGGGGCCCCTCTCTCTCCCTCCAGGGTCTCTCCTGCCCTCCATGGGTGTGAGGGGGTCTCAGGGTGTGTGTGTGGGTGTCAGGGGGGGGTCAGTGGGGGGTCCCGGGGGGGTCACTCACCCAGCATGCTGAAGATGAAGTCCTTGGCCGTGTGCACCCCCAGGGCCCCCTCTCTCTCCCTCCAGGGGTGTCAGGGGGTCTCAGGGGTGTGTGGGGGTCCCGAGGGGGTCAGTGGGGGGGTTCCGGGGGGGTCACTCACCCAGCATGCTGAAGATGAAGTCCTTGGCCGTGTGCACCTCCAGGGGGCCCCTCTCTCTCCCTCCAGGGTCTCTCCTGCCCTCCATGGGTGTGAGGGGGTCTCAGGGTGTGTGTGTGGGTGTCAGGGGGGGTCAGTGGGGGGTCCCGGGGGGGTCACTCACCCAGCATGCTGAAGATGAAGTCCTTGGCCGTGTGCACCCCCAGGGGGGCCATCTCTCTCCCTCCGGGGTCTCTCCTCCCTCCATGGGTGTGTGTGGGGGTCCAGGGGGGGTCAGTGGGGGGGTCCCAGGGGGGTCAGTGGGGGGTCCCGGGGGGGGTCACTCACCCAGCATGCTGAAGATGAAGTCCTTGGCCGTGTGCACCTCCAGGGGGCCCCTCTCTCTCCCTCCAGGGTCTCTCCTGCCCTCCATGGGTGTGAGGGGGTCTCAGGGTGTGTGTGTGGGTGTCAGGGGGGGTCAGTGGGGGGTCCCGGGGGGGTCACTCACCCAGCATGCTGAAGATGAAGTCCTTGGCCGTGTGCACCCCCAGGGGGGCCATCTCTCTCCCTCCGGGGTCTCTCCTCCCTCCATGGGTGTGTGTGGGGGTCCAGGGGGGGTCAGTGGGGGGGTCCCAGGGGGGTCAGTGGGGGGTCCCGGGGGGGTCACTCACCCAGCATGCTGAAGATGAAGTCCTTGGCCGTGTGCACCCCCAGGCCCCCCTCTCTCTCCCTCCATGGGGGTGTGGGGGCCTCAGGGTGTCAGGGGGGGTCAGTGGGGGGTCCCGGGGGGGTCACTCACCCAGCATGCTGAAGATGAAGTCCTTGGCCGTGTGCACCTCCAGGGCCCGCTGGTCGTCGTACTCCCGCTGCTCCTGGCGGCTGAAGTCCACGATGAGTCGGTTCAGCTCCTCCACCCGCGCCCCCGACCTGAAGTCCAGCTCCGGGGGGGCGGGCCGGGGGGGGCCACCGCCGCTGCCGGGGGGGCCCGGCTTGGAGGGCACGGGGGCCGCCATCTTCAGCTGAGAGCTGCTCCTCCTGTGGATGGAGGGAGGGGGGGCCGGCCTGGGCACCTGCAGCCGGTGGGCGGGGCCTCTGCCCCTCCTGCCCCCTCGGTGCTGCCAGGCGGGGGTGGTGCCACTGGGGGGCGCAGCCCGGGCTGCTGCGGCCTCCGAGATCAACAAGCGGCCGCTGGATGAGAGATGGGGGCGGGGCCAAGGGGCGGGGCCACGGGGGGGGGGGGCTGCGGCAGGGGGAGGGAGAGGCGGTGCCAGCCTCCGAACCACAGCAGAACCACAGCAGCACCCAGAGTCCAGGACCACAGCAGCACCCAGGCTCTCAGGGCTGCAGCAGGCACAGAGAGGGACGGGGAGGGACCCACAGTAGCAGGAATGGAGAGACGAGAAAGGGAAGAAGCCACAGCAGAACCACAGCAGCAGGCACAGACTCACAGGCAGGGTGGGGTCCACAACAGAAGCACAGCACCACCACAGGCTCTCAGGGCTGCAGCAGGCAGGGAGGGACCCACAGTAGCAGGCATGGAGTGATGAGAAAGGGAAGAAGCCACAGCAGAACCACAGCAGCAGGCAGGAAGAGTGACAGGCTGGGATCCACAGCAGCAGGCACAGACTCACAGGCAGGGACAGGTCCACAGCAGGACCAAAGCAGCAGGCACAGAGTAACGAGCAAGCAGGCGACCACAGCAGAGCCACAGTAGCAGGCACAGACTCACAGGCAGGGTGGGATCCACAGCACCACCACAGGCTCTCAGGGTTGCAGCAGATACGGAGAGTCACAGGCAGGGAGGAATTCACAGGAGAACCCCAGTAGCAGGCACAGAGAGTTACAGGCACAGTGGGACCCACAGCACCACAACAGCGCTGCAGCAGGCAAGGAGTGTCACAGAAAGCCTCTGAGGCACAGCAGAACCACAGCACCACCTCAGGCTCTCAGGGCTGCAGCAGGCACAGAGAGTCACAGGCAGCCTCTGAGGCACAGCAGAACCACAGCACCACCTCAGGCTCTCAGGGCTGCAGCGGGCACAGAGAGTCACAGGAGGCAGCCTCTGAGGCACAGCAGAACCACAGCACCACCTCAGGCTCTCAGGGCTGCAGCAGGCACAGAGAGTCACAGGAGGCAGCCTCTGAGGCACAGCAGAACCACAGCACCACCTCAGGCTCTCAGGGCTGCAGCGGGCACAGAGAGTCACAGGCAGCCTCTGAGGCACAGCAGAACCACAGCACCACCTCAGTCTCTCAGGGCTGCAGCAGGCACAGAGAGTCACAGGAGGCAGCCTCTGAGGCACAGCAGAACCACAGCACCACCTCAGGCTCTCAGGGCTGCAGCGGGCACAGAGAGTCACAGGCAGCCTCTGAGGCACAGCAGAACCACAGCACCACCTCAGGCTCTCAGGGCTGCAGCAGGCACAGAGAGTCACAGGAGGCAGCCTCTGAGGCACAGCAGCACCACCTCAGGCTCTCAGGGCTGCAGCGGGCACAGAGAGTCACAGGAGGCAGCCTCTGAGGCACAGCAGAACCACAGTGCTGCAGCAGGCATAGCATGAGCCAGGCCGGGTGGGATCAACCTCATCACTCCAGGATCTCACAGCTGCAGCAGGCACTGCATGACACAGGCAGGAACATGCACCTGCAGTACGCCATTGTAACACATTTAGGGTGTGATCAACTGCACCACTCCAGGGTCTTAGATCTGGAGCAGGCACAGCATGACACAGATAGGACCATACACTTCTACAGCAGGCAGAGCATCTCAAAGGCAGGACCAAGCATGTCTGCATCAGGCATAGGATGTCACAGGCAGGGTGGGATCGACTGCACATCTCCAGTATCTGAGCTGTAGCAGGCACAGCGGGTCACAGGCATGGTAGGATTTACTGTACCGCTCCTGGATCTCAGACCTGCTGCAGACCCAGCATGTCTTAGGCAGGAACATGCACTGCTGCAGCAGTCACATTGTGCCACAGGCAGGGTGGGATCGACTGCACCACTCCGGGATCTCAGAGCTGCAGCAGGCACAGCGTGTCATACGGATCCCCAACGCTGATAATAATCAGGCAAAGGAACATCCAATGGCCTAGGTGACCTTAGATTGGGGAGGGGTTAATGACCTCCATGGGTAGTGGTGTCTGCTGCTATCCCTGTAAAGTGTCTGTTTGGAAATGATTTGGAGTACTGAGCATGGGCTGAGGGAGAGAGAAAAACCCATGAAGCAATGCCTGGGAATACCGGAATGGGTGTGTGTAAAAACCAGAGCACAAAGCAAAACCCAAGGTGAAAAAGAAGTATTGGAGCCTGAAATCATGGACCAACCTTCCAAGAGAAAGGGCAGGGGGTCTGGGGAACCAGCTTTAAAACAGACACCAGACCAAGTCCCCTCTTCCTAGGGAGAAGACTTGTCAGCCCCAGAGGGAACTAAGCCTTGGAGCTTGGGCCTTACACGGCCAAACTCTTAGGACCAGGGGGGCCCTCTAGGGAAGATCAGTGCAGGGGCAGAATACCTGTCCCACTCTTGAAAGCCTGAGGCAGCAAGCTGCTGACCAGGAAGAGGAAAGTGTCAGTGGTTTCCACAGGGCATATTGGGAGGAGGTCAGGGACCCCAAACCTGGTGCCACTTTGAGAGTAGTAGTGCCTCGGAAGTTTAGAGAATTCCTCCTCACATTGGCCCATGACATTCCCATAGCCGGGCATCTTGGCCCGACAAAAACCTGGAGTCAGTGAGTCAACCACTTCAACTGGCCAGGAATGTCCCGAAAGGTGTAGGAGTTTTACCTCTTCTGTGCCATCTATGAGGGCAGTGGCAAGACAGCTACCTGAAGCCCCTTAAATTCAATTTCCTGTGGTTGGGGTACCATTTAAAAGGTTAGGAAATTATATTGTTGGCCCTAGACCCTCCAACAACATCAGGAAAAAAATGTATTCTGGTGTTTGTGGATCATGCCATCAGATACCTTGAAGCAATGCCCCTAAGGACCACCACTGCACCTGCAGTGGCCAAAGCCCTCCTTGGTATTTTGTACTAGGGTTAGCATTCCTAAGGAGGTAGTATCAGACAGAGTGACAAACTTTATGTCTGCATACTTAAAACGCATGTGAACTGAGTGTTGGGTGACGTATAGGTTCACTACACCATACCATCCACAGACAAATGGGCTTGTTGAAAGGTGTAACATGGCCCTAAAAGACATGATTGGTGAACTCCTTAAAGTCTCAGAAGTAGGTGGGATGTTTTATTACCATGCCTGCTTTTTGTTTACAGAGAGTTGTCACAAAAGGGAGTAGGGTTTTCCACCTTCAAACTTTTATTTTGACACCCTGTAAGAGGGCCACTCTGTCTTGTCATGGAAGGATAGGAAAGACCCCAGTAGGAAACAAAGCAAGATATTGTGGATTATGTGCTTGGCCTTCGTTCAAGGATAGCTGTGTACATGAAAAAAGGAAGCAAAATCTTGATGCCATCCAAGAGCCCTAGAAGCTCTGGCAAGATCAAAAGGCTGTACACACAAAGAAGATACCCCGGAGAGATGTGAACAGGAATTTACAAGGTACTTGGTGGAGTACCTGGCATCTCAAATAATGTCCTCACACACCACCAGGGGTCATGCTTCATCATTGGCAGTCCTCGCTCTCTAGAAACTGCATTTGATAGGAGCAGGTCTACACCTGGAGACAGGGAGTCACTTCTAAAGTCTAAATGGTGGCCTGTGCAATAAGTGATTTATAACCAATATAAATTCCAGAATAGATTTATTCGCTGGGCAATTACTTGGTATTAAAAGTGAATGTGTACCACTATATAGGATGACCTATGTCAACCTATAACTAAGCGATGGAAAAATCTTTTTGTGCAAAACTACCTCATAATTTAAGTTTATGAAATAATCAACAATAAAAGAGTTAAAAACAAAAATAATCAATGATATAATCAAACAAGCATTTACAATGCAACGGTTTCGCCTTTGGAGAAGTTTACATTGCCAATAGTTTAACCTCTCGCAAATGTGAGAACTATTGTACCCTACGGACGACCTCAGCAGACAGCAATTACTACCACACACACACACAGACCCAGCCCCACACACCCAGAGCCAGCCACACCCAAAGCCCCCCCACACACACACACACACACACTGGAGCAGTCACACACACACACACACACTGGAGCAGTCACACACACACTGGAGCAGTCACACACACACTGGAGCAGTCACACACACACACACTGGAGCAGTCACACACACACACACACACACACACTGGAGCAGTCACACACACACACACACTGGAGCAGTCACATATACACACACACACACACACTCTGGAGCAGTCACATACACACGCACATACTCTGGAGCAGTCACATACACACACACCCAGGAGCAGTCACACACACACACCCCCAGGAGCAGTCACACACACACACACCCAGGAGCAGTCACACACACACACACACACCCAGGAGCAGTCACACACACACACACACCCAGGAGCAGTCACACACACACACAGGCGAAACCTAAAAACCTCCCGCCCATGCTCATTACTTGATAAACAGTACCACCTCCGCCCTCCTACTTGCATTGACAGAATATCACGATACATTTTTTCATACCATGTTACATGTATCCCCAAGTTTTGGTTCATCCACATGAATCTCGTGAACCTACCAGGCACTTTAAGAGAACGTATTTACACCGGACACCAGGGTTGGGGGGAGATTCATTTCTATTTAAAGGAGTCCGGAGCACCAACCCAGCAGTATTTCTTCCTCCTGTGACCGCTTGTTTACACCCCGAGGCTCGTGCTACGGTGAGAACACAGGGCAGCACATAGTATTAAACCTAGGCAGTGCACACTTCAAAAACGCCAGAATAAGGGACACCGGGCCTTTAAATTCATACCAGTTTCTTGCACATTTCTGTATACAATTCCATACAAGTAAGGCAAGAAAATGCCCACGCATGGGAATTTTGAAGGTCTGGTTTGATTACAAACGCATCTAAGTGCTGCACATAAAAATAACGTTTCAGTAAGACTCGGAAAACAACGAGGGGACCAGGAGATCTGAAAAACAGGCATGTTAAACGTTAATAAAAACAGAATGCACAAGTTCCAATAGCTTTACCATCTAAGACTGGCCAAAAGACAGTCACCCGAGAAATCCCCAGAGAGACCTGCTTCAAAGGAGGATGAAAACACAGCACAGCAGCGAGGGAAGCAGGCAACACTCCCACTGGGGGAGGCAGCCTCTGGAGTAAAAAAAAAGTGAGGACAAATTCAGAAGCTATGTTTTCAAGTCGTTTGAAAACTGCTGCTAAAAGGTCCTGTCGTGCATTTTCTGAGCACCAGAATTTCCCTTAAACCAGCTACCAACACTAGCCTCCCCGTTACAGAAATGTGCTTTGAGGGGAAAAAACGAACAGACAAAACATTTTGCACTGCCCGCACATCCGAACACAGAATCAACTTCTTACATTAGAAAGCAAAGAGCACAAAAGGTAAGGCAGTTTTAGACAGCTCCGAGCAACTCTCTCCATAAACGTGAATCAGACTGGAGACCACTGTTTTGTAAGTGTCCAGCAACAACTGGCCGTGGGTGAAAAACTGTCCATTGAATAGGTGCAACCAGTTCGCCGCACATAAACCGCATGTGCTGCTTTAAGACTTCCACCCAAACGAAACCTACAAACTAAAGATGGTCTTAATTAACAAGAATCACCAATTACAAACACAATTCTTAGATTGGAAGTTACCATTAGTTTGTCATTTCCCATGTTCTTGTGCAGTGCTACCCATGTTAGTACACTCCTCCTTTGCATCACCAGAGGTACAGGTGAAAACAAAGACACGGACAGCGGGCGGAAGGGGGGCAAAGACACGGACAGCGGGCGGGAGGGGGGCAAAGACACGGACAGCGGGCGGGAGGGGGGTGAAAAAGACACGGACAGCGGGCGGGAGGGGGGCAAAGACACGGACAGCGGGCGGGAGGGGGGTGAAAAAGACACGGACAGCGGGCGGGAGGGGGGTGAAAAAGACACGGACAGCGGGCGGGAGGGGGGTGAAAAAGACACGGACAGCGGGCGGGAGGGGGGTGAAAAAGACACGGACAGCGGGCGGGAGGGGGGTGAAAAAGACACGGACAGCGGGCAGGAGGGGGGTGAAAAAGACACGGACAGTGGGCGGGAGGGGGGTGAAAAAGACACGGACAGCGGGCAGGAGGGGGGTGAAAAAGACACGGACAGCGGGCAAGAGGGGGGTGAAAAAGACACGGACAGCGGGCGGGAGGGGGGTGAAAAAGACACGGACAGCGGGCGGGAGGGGGGCAGAGACATGGACAGCGGGCGGGAGGGGGGGTGAAAAAGACACGGACAGCGGGCGAGAGGGGGGTGAAAAAGACACGGACAGCGGGCAGGAGGGGGGTGAAAAAGACACGGACAGCAGGCTGATTATGTTTTTTTTTTTTTTTTCGATGGTGCAAAATGTTAGCTTTATTTCAGAAATGCTGAAATGTTTGCTGCTTTATGATGCTTGCCATCCCTGAAGATAGCGCAGAGAGGGCCAAGGCAGACTTTGACAGCGCTTCTCGAATCTACACCTAAATGTGGGTTTGATTTGAACAAATACACCGGATAAACCGGTCGAAGCATAGACACAGCTCTTCGTATCCTTCCAGAAAGCGCGGCCTCATTTCTACCGTCCCAGCTGCTCACAAAAGCTCCCCCGAAGCAAACAAAAGTGAGGGCAGATTAGGGAAATCTGATGGCGTTATCTGTCCGGTGGGCCCGCAGACCTCATAAGAAACGGTAAAAGTCCTTTCCAGCCGGAGGATTACACACAATTAGCCCGGGCAGCCTCCAAGTAGATAGGGCAGCTGTCTAGGAGGCAGTAAACCAGTAATTTGGTTAGGGCGATAAGAATTGGCCTCCATTTATTTGGCATAAAACGTGTTAGCCCCAAATTTATTGCGCATTTATCCCTCACTCATCTCTCGACCCACTTATTCCCCAATCAGTAAATTCAATGGGGAATCGCTCCCCAACAAAGGGGGCTCGATGCACAACTGTCGCAGGCTGATTATATGGAGGAGCTGCGGACCTGCGCGGGAGCTCCAAGCGCCCGCCCTGTGAGGCGGGAGAGCCCGGCCCCGGCCCGCCCTCTGCAGGGAGCGGGGGCTGGAGAGGCCGTTGCCGTTTGAAAAAGAGCAGGCTCCCAGCCCGCCTTTGTCATGGGATGGCTCAGCAGCTGCCGCCGGTGCACAGACCACAGTCAAACACACGCACACGCCTCCCTTCCCGGCCCCCACTTGTGACCGCAGCCCGCCTAACCCTCTCGTTCCGTGCCCCCTCCCAATATGAACAGAAGCCTCGGACATGTTTTAATGGAGCCCACACACGTTAACGGCCTCACCGGCACCACCCCGCTGTGTGTGGCCGCCTGCAACACCGTAACACTGTCCACGTCTGGCGCCCAAGGCACCTCCCTTCCCAATATGAACAGGAGCCTCGGACATGTTTTAATGGAGCCAACACCCGTTAACGGCCTCTCCGCGCTGTGTGTGGCCTGTCCGCACCCCAGTAGCACTGTCCACGTCTCGCGCTTAAGGCACCTCCCTTCCCGGCCCCCACTTGTGACCGCGGTTCACCTATCCCCCTCGTTCGGTGCCCCCTCCCAAATCTGAGCAGAAGGCTCCGAAATGTTTTAATGGAGCCAACACGTTAACGGCCTCACCCCGCTGCGTTTGGCCGCCTGCGACCTCATAACACTGCCCACATCTCATGCCCGGCTGGGGCAAGCCTGCAAAATGTGTCCCCCCGCCCCCCTAATTTAAAAATATATATGTATATATTGTTTGAAAAAAGAGCGCGCTCCCTGCCCACATCATTGTCAGGGGCTCCCGATCGGACTCAGCAGCTGCCGCCGGTGCACTGATCACAGTCAAACACACACACTCCTCCCTTCCAGGCCCCCCACTTGTCACCGCGGCCCGCCTAACCCTCGCGTTCGGTGCCCGCTCGGCTGGGGCAAGTCTGCAAAATGTGTCCCATAAAATTTAAATGCTATACGTATATATATATAAAACAAAACAAAAAAAACATTAATATGGTCGGCCTCATGCTAGGCTTTGGGACGTGGCAACATGTATGTGTACGGCCGAGAGCTTGGGCATGCCCTCCCCTACGAAGCTACGGTGCGGGCGCTGCCGCATCTATGAAGCCGCCAGAGTAACACCTCGGCACGGATACGCTCTTTGATGGAGTCTGTGGATGGCCCTGAAAGAGCCTTTGCCAGGCGAAAACAAAGACACGGAGAGAGGGCGGGAGGGGGCGAAAAGAAAGACACGGACGGCGGGTGGGAGGGGGGCAAAGACACGGACAGCAGGCGGGAGGGGGGGGTGAAAAAGACACGGACAGCGGGCGGGAGGGGGGGGTGAAAAAGACACGGACAGCGGGCGGGAGGGGGGTGAAAAAGACACGGACAGCGGGCGGGAGGGGGGGGTGAAAAAGACACGGACAGCAGGCAGGAGGGGGCACAACTTACCTCATAAAGGAGAGAACAAACAAACAAGTCAGGTCCCGGGCCGGCAGCCAATCACAGCGCGGCCCGGGAATGACGTCACGGGGGTGTCCCAGGCCGGCAGCCAATCGCAGCGCGGCCTGGGACAAAGGGGCGGGGCTTAAAAAAAGCACCAGAAACGCCCCCGAATCGCGTTTTCAAGAGAAAGCGCGATTGACAGCCTCTGTCTCCCAATGGCTAGCCTCCATTTATGGAGCTAGCCAATGATAGACAGAGGCGGTCCAAACATCCCTACTGAAAACAAAAGTTTTCGATCTGGGAGGGGCTTTGCCCCTCGCCAGGTCGAAACCTAAAAACTGTGATACAATAAATTCACTATCGATACAATAAACCAATAATCACAACCCCACATAGTGGTTATAAAAAGATACTCACTGCTATATAAATACATGTTGTATCACAGCCATGAAGTCATGACATCATATTTTTTCCAATATTCTTTGTAAGTGCTCCAACCATTCACTCAATTACTAAGAAAACAGTCATTCCATCTATCCTCCCGTTTACAGTCATATATCGTTATTATGACTCAGCCGTGCAACCGCATAATTGTGAAAATCCTCCCAATCTATTTAGGGGTATTTAATCCCATGTTTGGAATCTCTGAAATATAGCAAATAGGCTATTAAGGATCCATTTGTGATAATTGCACAATCTCACTTCTATTTGATCTTCACATATGAAGGGTGATACCTGTTCAGGTCATAAAGAATTGTCCTTCACTATTCTTCACTTTATTCTGAAGATGAGTAAGAACTATTTAAAACCAACCCTATGGGCCAAAAATAAACACATAAGGGTCATTACTCAAAGGTGTTTTTAACTTAAAGTGCATTTTATCATCATAAACCCGGGATTTATTTCACTCTATTACTTTAGGATTATTTAGCGGTAATTATGGATTCCCCATTGGGTGTGATAGGAAAACAATAAAGGGAGATGGATAGTTACTCTCAACAGGTACCTGTTGTTTATTTCTTGAATTAAACCACCTCAATCATTCTACAGATGTCACATAGTCCATAACCCCATCTTCAGTGGTCACATCAGTCCGGGCTAATCTACTTTGTGCTTCCACTTACACAATATCTTTAACTGACGTACGGTAAAACCGACTACAGTTTCCCGCTTCTAACTATTTGTACGAGCGTCCCTGAAAATAAACACTTAACTCGCTTTGGAGGTAACAGCAATAGAGTTAGGCTACATTATGCTCCATTCCCTTTGGTCTAAAGAGCCCCCTCTCCTTGTTTTAACACCCTCGCTGTGGCCGGAATTCCGCGTCGGTGCTGGACATTCCAATCACAGGCGTGGTCATGACGGCTCCTGGCCGTCATCAGCACATGCCCACCGTAACTCATGACGACCGGGAGCCGTCAACAGCACCGAAGGGCTTAAGGCTATTCTAGTGCACCCAGGGGGAAATGATTTGGCATGCCCCAGGAGAAAAGACTTGTTGGGGGCAATGATATCCGGGCTCACAACAATCGCAAGGCTGGTCTGCTCGGCAGACGTCATATGGTCAGAGACCAATGGGAATGGAGGGGGCAATAGAATATGGGACATTGGAGAGATCCAGGCGAAAGCTCAACATCTTCATCGCAAAAGTGCCCAGGGCAACCTTCTGGGGTTTCGTGAGGCACGGGCATCTCAATCTCAGGACGCCGCAATATTATGCGGCAAGAGAGTCCACTTAACGGGTGTGGGTATGGACATGTTCCTGCTCAATATAATGGGGGTTCTAGAGCAGCTTGGTATTTCCTAAGAGAGAGTGATAAGGCGAGCTGCTGGCGGTCGGAGAACCACCGGCAGCGTGTCAGAGACAGCACACAAAGACAGCCAGGGAAAGCAGAATATCCTAGGAAGAAGAGCCGCTCAGACAGTGTCCTTGGGATGCCTCACAGCGGAGCACCGTGAGCAGGCGATTGGCCAGTACGGGTCAGCTTCAGGCGGACACGGTACTTGCAGCCTGCGATAGGCCGTACGGCCGCCCACATAGATCTCGGTAGCAGGGGAAGCCTAGAAGCCGCCAATGCTAGACACCTGCAAAGGGACAGTCGCTCAGGGGCTGTGCGGTAAGTGCTGTCAATAAGTAAAATGGACCAACAAGTCAGAACCGCTTTGATAACAATGAAGATGTGATGAAATTATTGAGTAATCCATGGAGAGTGCGAATGGCCATAATTCTGATCCATGGAGCAGATTTACAAGGACAGGCGCATCACTGCATATCTTCAGGGATGCGCCAGGTAAGATGCGTCACGCAAGTTTACCCTTGCACCACCACAGATGTGCCGCATTTACAATGCGGTACAAAAGGGGGTGGTGATGGACGGAGCATCTGAACCAATCAAACACTCACACCCAGTCAAAAGATCTGTGTTTGATCCATCACCGTTCTTTAGCCCACTCTGCCACCCCAGTTCAGGCATGGCTATATGCAAATCAGGCTGACCCTGTGCCTCATGGGAACAGTCCAGCCCGAACTGCCAAGCAATGCCTTCCCTGTCCGGAAGCAAGCTTCCGAGGACCAGTTTCTGGCATTCCAGCCGTTTTCAGCCCGGCTTGCTTGAATCCAGTGGCAAAGTGAGCAAGGGACTCACGTCTGAGCATACCCTGCCACACTAATGGCGTCCAAAAGCGGTACAAAAGGGGGTGGTGATGGACGGAGCATCTAAACCAATCAACAAGTTCGGGCTGGACTGTTCCCATGAAGCACAGGGTCAGACTAATTTGCATATGGCCATGTCTGAACTGGGGTGGCAGAGTGGGCTAAAGAACGGTGATGGATCAAACCCAGATCTTTTGACTGGGTGTGAGTGTTTGATTGGTTCAGATGCTCCGTCCATCACCACCCCCTTTTGTACTGCATTTACAATGCGGCGCAAGGATAAACAGATGCTTGACGCAACTGATGGCGTAAGGGCGGCGCATTGCTGGAGTCGTGTTGCAAGCAGGACGCAATTCCAGCAATGCTCGGGACCTGACCATACCTAACATGCTGCGCCAAGCCTTGCGTCTGCTTCAAGTAGGCGCAGGGTTTTGACGCAGCGTCGTCGGAAAAGTGACTCAGTGAAATCTTGTAGAGTTCACTGCGTTACTTTTCCGAGGCTTTTTCCAACGGAACGCCCACTCAGCATACATTAAACCTGATGCAGGTTTAATGTGGTGCAGGGAATTACAACGTGACGCATCTCCCTAGATGCGTCATATTGTAAATAAGGCGCAACATGGCGCATGGTTTACGCCGCTGCTGCGTCACACACGTGATGCAACGGTGGGGTAAATGTGTCGCAAGGAGCTTGTAAATCTGCCCCCATCAGTTTATGTTGTGAAATAAACGGCGTCCGTTATGCACCAGCAGAGGCCCCCTTGGGTTTACGAAAAGGGGAGGGGGTGCATATGGATGGCCGAGAGAGGACCCGAGAGGGGGGTCACTTGCACATCTTGGAGGGGTTTAATACCGAATATATTTGTGTGAATTCCTCTTTCATGTGGAAAATACACAATTGTAAATATCTGCATACAAAAAAGTGGGCAAGTGCAGAAACGCTGGGCTTCTGCGGGGCATTCCTGCCCTGTACCCACCACTGCCCACCCGCAGAGGGGACTCCCCGCCACCCCCCTGTACCTGCATGTAAGTGAACCATCTATCGAGTGTGGAACTGACTCCTGTCAAGAATAAAAAAGGTTTGCACTTGTAAACAAGGATATATCCGTATGTAAATCAGCTTTACACATGCAAACTGCTTTGTGAATGGAGCCCTGGGATTTACCTCTGCTGCACCTGCTTGTAGGGAGAGGATTCCGCACACTACTTATACACACCACCTCGACCCGGACTTTCAAAGCTGATCTCAAATATCTCCTCTTCCAAAGACACTTCCAGAATTAATACACCCCCTTTCATGTCCCTCATGGTAGGGGCATATCATCAAGGGGCGACGATAATATTATCGCCGCTTTAGAGCCCGTTTTCGGGCAAAAAGCGGCGATAATATTATTGCATTATCATCAAGGACATGCTAGCGTGTGATTCCTTGACTTATAGCCCGTTTTTCAAACGCCTCGCATCGATAATGAGATGCAAAGGAGGCGTGGCTGTGAAAACAACATGGGACAATATTGTGAAGGCAGCTTCGGGATATTATCAAGGAGGGTTGGCGATATATAAAATTGCATTAAGTATACCATAATGCAGGAATTTCACATCTGTTAAATTCCTGACTAAGGCCTACTCAACACGGGGGTGGATTCTGTGGCTAAGACCACAGGCCCGATCATCTAGGATATCGCCGTTTTACACCGTGGAAAACTGCGTTATCCCTGCTATCTCTGGAATTTTTACCGCCTCGGCGATGCACGTTTTTGATAACATGCTAACTGGCGATAAATTCCAGAGATAGCCGGTGATAAATATGTAAACGCTAAGCACGCTTTGCGATATTTATCGCCGGCCTTTGATAATATGCCCCGGTAGTTCTTACAATGTTGTAAATATGTAATCCATGCCTGTACGATCCGAATCCTACTGTGTTTTTGATTTTTGTGTGACTGCCATCTATTGTTTTATTTTAGTTTTTCCTCTATCTCGTCTGTATCTGTAACGTGTAAGTTCGTAAATGTCCTCATGTAACGCTTTTGGTTCTATCGTGAAGCGCTCTGACACCTTTGGGTAAATTCCGCGCTATATAAAATTGCATTAAATGAAATTAAAATAAAAAACTGTTGAGCAAAGTGAGAAATATCACCTGCTTGCTGTGATGTATGCAAGGGGGGGCGGGGTTGGGACCCTCCAACCCGTATGCCAGTCTAGACAGGAGATGGGGGGAGCGTTTTTCAACTTTTAAACTAAAAACAAGTCTTGAAATTTTGTCTGAGCTGTTTTATGACCTCGAGTGTCTTCCACATGCTGCCCTTTCACATCCGCCCGGCCTGTGGGCCAGAGTATAGTGCTTCACCAATGTAAAGCCTGCTTCCAGGCGCTTGCAACGCATGCTTTAAATGCTTCTGGGTTCCCGTTCTGTATGTAGCATCAGAGCTCGTGATCTGGGCTCAGAAGGAGGCGCTGTTGAACCCCCCTCGGTGACCCCACTTTAAGCCGGATCAGAGGAGGGGCACACCCGAGGCAGAAACAACAAACACGTGTAGATTATATTCAGTGATGTTTGTTGTGAGGGGGTTCAGGATTCCTGCCTGTGCACCCCCTCCAGAAGGAAGCCTGAGATAATCGAATAAAGGGGCGATTGTCTCTGCCCCGAGCCACCTGCACAGGAGCCTGTGAGCGGCTTATCGACAGGGGCGGATGAAGGTCACTCCAGCCCTGCCCAGCCCCGCACACAGCAGGGGTCGGAGGCTGAGCTCATGGTCTGATAACCAGGGCGCCTGATCCCGGCCCAGAGAGCACCACTGTACCCCTTGAGTCACACCAGCTCATTATCAATGTGAGATAAAGTCAGTGAAACTTTCAGGGAACGGTTCCAATTGCTGGATATTAAGGGGCAGGTGTCCTCAGGGGTTGTGTGGAAAGAAAGGCCGGGAGGCTGCGTGTCCCGGAGGGGGTCAAAGGGCAATGCCAGTGTTGGACCAACCCTGGGGCTGAATGAATCAGCAGGTGACGGGTGTGATCGGGCCGCAACCGGGTTCCGAGTTCCGGCAGAGGCAGGCCTGCCTCTGAGGACACCTGAAGTCCCTTGCAGGTCCGCCGGACCTTCCACTGCCCGACCTGGCTCCCCAAATCCTTCTCCCCCTAACCTCGCTGTTCCAGCACCGTTTTTCAAGAGACAACCCGGTCCTGATGAAGATCCTGATTTACAAGGATCGAAACGTCGTCGACCACTCAGCTCATTAAATGGCGCATCCCCCAGTTTGGTTCATCTGAATCATCGATGCTAAAAATCCGACTTACCTGTGCATTGTAACTGAAATTGAGCCATACTCACCTTCCGATTCACTGTATATATTGAACACATTTTCACACTCTGCGCCGTTCACGCTGAACACAATTGTCACTTGCGTCGCCATCCATCTGTCACCTGCACATACCCAGCACCAAGTCCAATTTGGGTTGTTTTGTTCTTTCTTCATGTAGAGTGCTGATACAACTGTGTTTTCTACTGTTATTATACTTTTTCCCCAATTACACAATGCCACGTGCACGTTCTGAAATAATTTGAGTCTCCTTATTTCTGTTCTCGCAATGCTTTTCGCATTCATGTTTAACTGTCTTTACAATATTACCAGTTGGGATATTGTTTGTTTATCTTGATTGCCTACCCTGATCCCAACGTGGTCTATGGGTCATACTCCTGTAGTTAGTTACAATGTCATATAATGAAGCACATATGCCATATAATGAAGCACGTATTTCATATAATGAATCACATATTTCATATAATGAATCACATATGCCATATAATGAAGCACATGGTCTGTCATATAATGAAGCACATATGCCATGTAATGAAGCACATATGCCATATCATGAATCACATATGCCATATAATGAATCACATATGCCATATAATGAAGCACATGGTATGTCATATAATGAAGCACATATGCCATGTAATGAAGCACATATGCCATGTAATGAAGCACATATGCCATGTAATGAAGCACATATGCCATATCATGAATCACATATGCCATATAATGAAGCACATATTTCATATGATGAATCACATATGCCATATAATGAAGCACATGGTATGCCATATAATGAAGCACATGTGTCATATAATGAAGCACATATGCCATATCATGAATCACATATGCCATATAATGAAGCACATATTTCATATAATGAAGCACATATTTCATATAATGAAGCACATATGCCATATAATGAAGCACATGGTATGCCATATAATGAAGCACATGTGTCATATAATGAAGCACATATGCCATATCATGAATCACATATGCCATATAATGAAGCACATATTTCATATAATGAATCACATATGCCATATAATGAAGCACATGGTATGTCATATAATGAAGCACATATGCCATGTAATGAAGCACATATGCCATATCATGAATCACATATGCCATATAATGAAGCACATATTTCATATAATGAATCACATATGCCATATAATGAAGCACATGGTATGCCATATAATGAAGCACATGTGTCATATAATGAAGCACATATGCCATATCATGAATCACATATGCCATATAATGAAGCACATATTTCATATAATGAATCACATATGCCATACAATGAAGCACATATGCCTAATAATAACACGCATGTGCCATACAATGAAGTCCAAATGCCAGTCAGTGAAATGCCACCTCTGATTTGATGGCAAACATGACTTTAAGGGATGCGCAGAGTTTTAAACCTCCTCTTTGAAGTCGGGTTTCTTGGCGCCATATGAAAGTGAGTGTAGGAAAGGTGCCGAGAGTCCTCATGCAAGAAAGGAAGATGGGGCTCTAATGAAAGTTTAGTACTAAACTCCCGCTATGATTGGAGTCTGGGGTGGCCCTACCACCTTTGTACCCTGGTGCTGCCGCCAGCGATGCCGCTGGTGAATGTAGGCAATATTTCTTGACCTGACGGAAACTTTAACTTTGTTATTCCAGAGTGATGGGGTTCTTTGGGCCCAGTTATGTGTTCTGGATCCGTGGCTTCCTGTAAGACAGGACCTCTCCAGTGGCTTTGAAACCACACCAGCATGCCAAGTCAGCCGAGGTCAAGGCTTCCACTCCCCTCACGGAGTACCAGAGTCCTTCCCTCTAGAAAGGGTGAGGTACTGGTCACTATAGCCTGGATACCCTATGGAGCACTGCTTTCATTAGTGGAGCCCGCGGGGACTCAGCCGATCACAGCATTCCTCTCCACCTACCTCCATATGAGGCAGGCGAACTGCAAGGTGGTGCGGCCCGCGCTCCACCAGTGCTTGGCAGAGGTCACACTCCACCACATTTTGAATGACCTATTGATGGCATGTCCGCCAAACTGGCTATTTCATATTGACATTTGCTCCACACCCCGGCAATATCTTGTTTTGCATCCTATTTTAGTAAATGTGTTATTTGGCCCAGACTTTAGAGCCAGAGGAATTGTAACCTCTTCTTGAACCATACAAGAAGGCAGACCTTTATCCAAGGGTTTATTTGTTCCATTGATCAAGGACTTCCTCTGTAGCGCCGAGTGAAGACGCAGGAGGGGTGCATGTAGAGGAAAGCCGTCAGGAGAAGACACCATTGAAGGAATGGACGAGGGGAAACACTTGCGATAAGAGACACAGACAGGTGTTGTCATTGTGAATATAAGAGGAACTATATATACAGGGGGCCTTAGGACCCTGTGACACTAGAGTGACACTCCAGACACTGGACACTTCTTCCTTTAAGGATCAAGAACAGAAAATGGACTAACCAAGGGTGAGCGACAGTTGTGATAATCAGAAGCAGGAGGAAGGCTAGATCCACCGTACATAGGTCAGCGTGTGTAGGGTCAGGGGCATTGGAGAAAGAAGAGCGCCTATCTTAGCTGGAGCTCAGGTGGGCATTGTGTGGTTATTGTGCTAGATGCAACATTTTCGGGGGACCCTGTGGTAGATCCTTCGAGTAGGGAAGAAGGTTTGAATCCAGTTATGCCATTATTGGTAAACCCTTCAATCCGAAGCAGTCATGAACTCCTGCAGAAATAGAGGAGTGACGCGTGGTCCAACAGAAGCTCAGATGTGATTGTGACTACCATAAAACAGCATAAAATACCACAGCAGACTTCCACAGTGCAAAACGGTGAGTGTGTGGCACATGAAGCACACGTGTGCGGAGAGTGGTGACTGCAGCGGAGATACAGGGCATGGCTAAACAGCACCGAGACAGTGGTGCAGTGGAAAGAATCCGGTCTACCATCCTGAACAAGTGAACAATCCAGGTAGCCCGAGCAGCCACTACAGGAGAAGAGTTGTGCTGCCCCACTTGTTCATTTGATCCAAACTACAAGTGCCGCCATCCTTGCCTAGAAGCACAAGACCTTGGCAGCAAATATAGATCTTTGGAGAAGGCACCATTTCGAGGTCAGGCAGCCAGGCAAAGGATATGAAACTGCAGCTTGGTGACTTAAGAATTAAACCAAATTGAAAGAAACTGCTACAGTGAACACAATAGAAATTGCCAGTCTAAGATCTGCAATGTACACACATTAAAGGGAAACAATAGAAACAGGCAATATATATGGAGAGAGATTCAGTATTAAAGTTCCATAACATTTGAAAATAAGTGAAATTAAATACATATCTCAATAAACATAAGACAAGCCCAATGCCCCCTCAAAAAAACAAGCTCCACAGCCTATTTTCGAGCCCTGAAACAGTTCATATTAATGTTGTTTGGTAGTTTGGATCCAAATGGAAAGCTGGCTTAAGCACCTTGTCAACTTTCTAGGAACTACCGTGGGAAAGGACAAAATGCCAATGCTACTTCCCAATAAGTTTGCCTCTTTCCCTCTTGGTCAGCCAGGGTACAACTGTATTGCGGTGTACCACACGGATTGCCTTTATCCCCCCCCATCTATTTAATGTCTATACTTGCACTGTAATACACTCTCTTCAGCAGCAGAAGGTGAAAATGTATAATTGCGTTGACGACATGCAGCTGATTTTTACTACTGACAATACATCGGAATCCATGCAGCTCTTCCAAAACACCATGCTATACACTAGAGACTGGATGAACAATAATCAATTGAAGATCAACTATGATAAGACGGAGATTGTTGTCACAAACAACAAGCTCAACCACTGGAACCCCACTGATTGGCCGCCGGATAGAAGATCCCCCATACCCAAGAAAGCTGTAAAAAGCCTTGAATCCAAATAGATGAGGATGTATCCAGGAACAAATACAAAGCAACCTCTGGATAGGGGTTGTCCCTTTGTGCATAGCTGAGAAGAAACAAAATGTTTGCAATACGATATAATTTTCAATCAAAAGTTCAACCAAGATTATTCGATCAAAGTTATTTATTGATCATTATCAACATGATCAATTTTGTACCAATTCTTTCTTTCTTCACTGTCAAAATCCAGTGTGTTTTCTCAAATCCATTATTCACCACAAATCATTTTCCCAATGCATTTCGGGCATTAACTATGCCCTTCGTCAGGGGATAACTCTAAAAGCAAAACATAAATGAAAATGGTATTAACGAAGGAGCATCTCGCTGCATCTAAGGTCAGCTGAATTCAATGTGACTGGAATACGTGGAGGGCCTGTATCTCACTGAAAAAGGTGGATGTGACCACATGCGTGTGTCGAATCGATCGACTAAATGTTAAAACGCAACAAGAATAGGGTGACTCATGCAGAAGTGAATGATATACAAGATGATTATTGAAGGTTCCAATGTGTGTATTAAACGTCAGCATGATTGTGTGTCCGAAAAAGTCCTAATCAGTGCGGTGAGTATTCGGGTTAGTCCCGGTGTTCTTCGGTAATAGTAAACAACCTCTGACAGGTGATCAGTAGAGAGTGAATGGCGGCGTCTAGCGTTGTGCATAAACGGTGGACGTGATGAGTGGAAGAAGGACTATTCAGATGGCTTAGAGAACGGGCACCATCTTGGAACGGCAAAAAGGGGTGAAAGAGTAAACGGGTGATGCATACGAATATACAATAAACGTGTAGCCAGAACTGCATACATAAAACAGAAAAAGAAAATGGAATGTCCTGGCTGTATCTGATGTGTTGGAACCAGTGAACTGTCAACAAATACCAGTGCTATATAGAATACGTGACATTACAGTAACATCTAAACATCGTTCAAGTTATAGATAACATGAGAATTCCATTCTGTCATTAAGCCCGTTAGGCTGCATCGTGCACATAAAACGGATCCAATAATTTTCTCTGTAACAGTCTGTTTTTGTTATTGCCACTCTCCGAGAGTTTGATGACTTCTAAAATTAAGAACTTGAGCTGTGCTACTGTATGATAGTTCTCCATGAAGTGCAAAGCAACAGTGGATTTAGCATTTTTAGTCCGTATATTGCTTTTATGCTCAAGAATCCGTGTGCGAATTTTCCTTTCTGTATGTCCCACGTAGCAAGATCCACAGGAACATTTCAATATATAGATGACGTTAGCAGTGTTGCACGTGGCATTGACTTTCAATTTGATCTTAGTTCACTTCATTGGATGATTAGTATAATTCCCTGGAATTATGTTGTGGCAATTGCTACAATTGTAACATGGTACTAGTCCTTTGTACAATGCAGGTGTAGGACTGTCGGTAGGTCTGGTTAACATTTCTTTGAGGTTCCGACCTCTCGTATATGCAAAGATCGGCTTATTCTCAAATAATCCTCTGAAATCAGGTTCACAACTCAACAGGGGCCATTGTTTCAAAATGATCTTCCTGAACTTTTGGCTGATGATAGAATATTTTGACACTACTACCATCCGATTGCTGGTCTCTTTTTTCTTTACCTTCAATAAGTCTTGCCTATTGATGGTCTTACACCTGTTTTCAGCTGTTTTAAGGATTTCTTCAGGGTATCCACGTTTCCTGAATCTGTTGAGCATGCCAGTGATTTGTTGCTCGCTTTCCGAGGATGATGAAAGAATCGTTTCATCGTCCACCGTTTATGCACAATGCTAGACGCCGCCACTCACTCTCTACTGATCACCGGTCAGAGGTTGTTTACTATTACTGAAGTACACCGGGACTAACCCGAATACTCACCGCTACACTATTCTCGTAAGTACCTCGTTCCGAGGACATTATAGAATGCAGTGGCATTTTTACATCCTCATGACTGATGACTGTATCTATGTCTTCAGTTTCAGATTACACGGCGGCTTACTGTTCACCGCGTGAGTGTTGATCTACTTTTTTCCACAATCTTGTCTTCTAATATCCACTATTTGATGCACTGTGTTCGTTCATGTAGTTGTTTTTCACTGCACAAAAATAACCCACACATTGGAATATACGATACGAGATTACGTTTTTACAATGCATGCACTGATTGGGACTTTTTTCTGACACACGATCACGCTGACGTTTAATGCACACGTTGGACCCTTCAATAATCATCTTGTATATCATTCACTTCTGCATGAGTCACCCTATTCTTGTTGCATTTTAACATTTAGTCGATCGATTCGACACACGCATGTGGTCACATCCACCTTTTTCAGTGAGATACAGGCCCTCCACGTATTCCAGTCACATTGAATTCAGCTGACCTTAGATGCAGCGAGATGCTCCTTCGTTAAGACCATTTTCATTTATGTTTTTCTTGTAGAGTTAACCCCTGACGAAGGGCATAGTTAATGCCCGAAATGCATTGGGAAAATGATTTGTGGTGAATAATGGATTTGAGAAAACACACTGGATTTTGACAGTGAAGAAAAAAAGAATTGGTACAAAATTGATCATGATGATAATGATCAATAAATAACTTAGATCGAAGAATCTTGGTTGAACTTTTGATTGAAAATTATATCGTATTGCAAACATATTGTTTCTTCTCAGCTGTGCACAAAGGGACAACCCCTATCCAGAGGTTGCTTTGTATTTGTTTACGTTTACTACGCTGTTAGGAACAGACAGCGATACCTCTGTAGCACGCTACAACTGAATAGCATTTCAATTTTAGACTACAGGGCTGTGCGAGTCCCATTTCCCATTGATTTATCCAGGAAACCATAGATAGGAGCGGTGACTTCCTCATGCTTCCTTAAACTTAGGAAAATTAGGAACATCAGGTTTTTTTTTCTCAGTTGAAGCCAATATCCAAATTATTATTGTTTTCTTCCTATCAAAAATTGATTATGGAAATACCCTCTATCTGGCACTTCCAATTGGCCTTAATCAGAGTTCAAATGGTGCAAAATCCAGCGGCTAGACTGGTCTTTCAACAACCCAGACATTGTCAAATTAAAGCACTGATGTAGAAGCTGCACAGACTCCCTGTGGCACAAAGTACCATCTTCAAGACAGTCTGTATCATTTTTAAATCCCTTCATGACAAAATCCCACATTTTGTATCCTCTAGAATTCTGAGCTGTATTCTGAAGTGTAACTACAGACGACTTACATGAATCTTTTAATTGTACCGAGATTTAAGCGAAAGAGACTGGGAGGTAAAAGATTTTTAATGATAGGTCCCCATACCTGCAACTCATTGACGCCTGAAATCAGATTACATGAGCTTTAGAAAGCTTCTGAAAACTGGGCTATTCACACAAGCATACAACTAAAAGTGTAGTTAGATTTTGCCTCTCAATACCCCAGCGCCAAGAATTTTTTTTTATGTATGTGCGCTATACAAACATAGTATAATAACGTAACATACTTACCATGTAAAATATAGCTACTATCAAATAAAATTAAAAAAAATATAGCATTAAACACCAAATTCCTTCCTAATAAAAATGTAGGCTATGAAAGGTGCACTTTTAACCTTGTTATCACAAGAGTGAGGAGAGTCAATGGATGACCACATCGCTCATATGCGAAGACCAGAGCACCATACCACATCCGTTACTGGCAGTCTGACTTCCTTGAACTATATCTGTGTCACTTAATCCAAAGATGAGGCGCAGACCACGCCTGAGAAGCAGACTTGAGGGTTTCACCTGGATAGCTCACAAGCCACGACCACGCCTGGTGATGTCAAGAGGGGACAGGATGTGGTCTCACGGCTAGACTGCTGACTTTGGAGCTGGGAAACCAAGATTCGAGTCTCGGGGTCGACTCCACATCCTGTGATTGTGGGCAAATCGCTTACTCTCCTCGCGACTAACAGAAAATGAATGTGTCCTTGTGTAACGTAACTGGTGCTCATGTAAAGCGCTCTGATACCTTCGGGTCGAGTTCGCGCCATATAAATCTGCAAAAAAAAAAAAAAAGATGCCACTCATCGACAGAGACAGGACAGTGGAACCGGACAAACATTTATGGATGCTCCACATTTGATGTCTGCTCTATTCCCCATTGGCCACAATACTGAGCACATTCAGGATGGGTCGTCCTTCACGCAATATTATCCTAGAATATTAGGGCCCCGAAAGCAAAGAATTACTAAATATGACTTCACATCAAGGAAACTATCAAGCCACTGCAGGATCCTTTTTCAGATGGAGCAAGTAGGGGTCGAGCTTCGAGATCTCTTTGAAGCCGACATCATTGAATAGTGAAAGGGCTCAACCATGGGTGCCTACACTGTAATGTGCCCAAGCGCGATGCGGAGGGTAAAGTAACATTGTCTGCCGACACCAAACCACCATTGGGAGAGCAAGACACAGTGGACCACACTTTATTGACACGATGATGCTACTCAACGGCACTCACATAGTCTTCAAGATGTACATCAACAAATGACACATTCAGTTTGAGCTTCACAAGGACTCACAACACATTGGCACATTCAGCACACACCTCGGTCAGTTTTGATAAAAAAGACGTTGCTTTGGAGCATCAGCGGCTGCATAAGTTGTTCAAGAGCTATTCGAAGGGTCTTCAGTCACACTGGCAATGCTTTCATTTGGTCATGTCCAGCTTGAAAACTATATTAGTATCATTGAGTAGCATCATCATGTCACGAAAATGTGCTCCATGGTGTCTTGCTATCACAAAGACACTTTGTTGCATATCGGCAATCAATTTCCCTGTATCCTCTGCATCCTAGTCAAAAGAATGGATCACATCAGCAGCAGCAATGCACTCAAACTCATCACCTTCTAACCCATAGACACACTCTGCAGCTTCACCCAGGGCTCGTAGCTCAGCCCCACCCTCTTCAACATCTACATGACTCTGTTAGTCACCATCGTACGCAGCCACGGACTCAACACCATCTTATACGCTGACGACACCCAACTCACCCTCTCTCTCATTAAAGACCCCACCAGAGCGAACTTCTAGAATGCTATGACCAATGTTGCGGACTGGATGAAGACCTACTGCCTAAAATTGAACACAGACGAGACAGAAGTGCTCATCTTTGGTCGTACCCCCTTCCGCTGGGACAACTCTGGGTGACCTTCTGTTCTCGGACATGCACCAACCCCCACCACCCATGCCTGGTACATGGGCATCAGACTGGACAGTACGCTCTCCATGAAATTACAGGTGAAATCAGTCACCTCCTCAAGTTTCTGCATCCTCTGATTGCTCTGCAAGATCTTCAGGTGGATCCTGCACAGCACGAGGAAAACACTAACCCAGGCCCTCATCACCAGCCGACTGGACTACAGCAACGCAGTCTACGCCGGAATCACACACGAACTACTGACATGAGTCCAGACCATCCAAAGAACAGCAGCCAGACTCAAACTGGATCTCCCAAAAAGCTGAAGCATAACCCCCCCCCCCCCCACTTCAGAGACCTCTATTTGCTCCCCATTATGAAGACATGCCACTTCAAACTACTCACCCATGGGTTTAAAGCCCTCCACAACATAGGACCAGCCTAGCGACTGACCTTCCACTAGCCAACTCCGATCAGCTCACCTTACCCGTACAAACCCTGGACGAAGTACTACGCTATGCTCGCATAGTTTGCGAAGTTTGCGCTACTTCGCACTACGCAAATTGCACGTAACACAGTGCAAACACGCGTAGCTGTCATTTTTTGCTTGCTCACGGTCCTCAACATCTGGTTGGCGACCGCGAGCAAGCAAAATGACAGCCCTGCAAGACTTTTTCCTCATTCGTGATCAGCAACATCAAGTTGCCGATCGCGAGCGTGGAAAATAAAGCTCCCTGCGACATTCTCAGCGCGGGGAGGTCAGGTTTCTCATTGCTAGTGGTCGTGTATGCTCGCGACCACTCGCGATGTGAAACTACCAGTCCGCGTTGCGAAAGCTGCTGCTCGAGTAGAAATCTACTAGAGCGGCAGAAAACGACCGCTTGCACTGCGCAAGATGCGGTTTGCACTGATTGCACAGTGCTGACAAGCATCCGGCACTGTGCATCAGTGTGAACAGCATTTTGCACAGTGTACTACGCAGTTCGCGTAGCTACGTATAGCTCGCATAGTGTGAAGTGAACTTTGCGTAGATTCGCGTAGCGCTACTACGCGAACTACGCCCAGGGTTAACCCCTATACACGTACCACGCATCCATCGAGCCCAGGGAGGGGGCTGATCCATTTTCTACCTCACTACCAAATCCTGGAACAATCTACCCGCCACCTCTGGACCTCCACCACCCTTGCTGGCTTCAGGACAACACTCAAGACCCGGTTGTTCGACTAATCAGTGCATCTTCAGCACCTGGATAAGCCCCCCACCCCACCTCCACAACAGATAACAGATAAAATACTTGTGGGTAAGAGACTTCTAGGCGCTGACCACATGCTTAAGGTGCCTTGAGGCTCGTGAGTCCAAGCTGCAAGGGTTATTCAAAGACAAGCCCCCATTGGCCGCCTTGAGGATGCAGGCGAGGCGCCCCTGTTTGGCAATCAGTTTGATTATTATGAGCCAGAAAATTGATATTTCGCGGAAACTGGATCTGGCCAATAAATGGGATGTTTGTTAGTTGAATGAACTAGGTCTGCTTTTTTAATTTCACAAACTTGGGGGATGATCCTGGCTTTTGGGATTTGAGGGGGGCGGTTTTGCGAGGATGAACTAGCATTTATTCAGTGTCTTCTTTTGTTTAGAGGTCCTCAAAGTTGTGGTCTTGGTGTCTGAGTGTTTCTTGCACACATTGTTTTCCTTCTGTTTTGGTGTTGGCTGAATACTACGATGCTGGTGATTGAATGACATCAAAGCCCACATTTACCAACACTTCGCAGGTGCAAGGACACCCCACAAGTGTCTATTTTTTTTACCATTTTAGAGTTTGACGGACAAGTTTCCCCCCGCTTCAGTGAGGGGACCTGGAAGGCAATTGACAGACTTGATGGACAGCAGCTTATGATTGTTGCCCAGTGCCCATAACAGTCATGGGAGCGGAACCTTAGACCACTCTTGGCGTGTACGCGCAATGGTTCTCCTCGTTGGAACGCGCGGTCTCACGTGCGGACTGTTTAAGATGGTAGCTCTTCCGGGGAGACCGCCTTCCTGCTGATTGATGCCTCAGAAGGTCCAATGTTCTTTAGTAACCTACAAGACTACTCCAGAACCTTCTCATGGGCCCAGGGCACCCAGAGTGGCATATGATGACCAAGTCCAGTCTTGGTCCAATGGAAGGATGGCCTTGTCTGACATACAAATATACCACTGGGTGACACGCTGACTGGTACCCAATGCCCAGCTCTTTGGGCAAGTGTGTGACCCCCAATAAGGATGGGGTTGGCTGGCATGATGCAATCAGCCCACTCTGCCTCCTCTAGGTCTGATATTTTATTGATTGCCCCAGTTTTCCAAGGTGGTGATTGGCTGCTGATGCGAGGCTCTCCCAGTGCACGGGGGTGACCTGAGAACCCCCCCCCCCCCCACTCTGGTGTGGATTGTGGCTGGCACTGGTTGGCGAATTAACAGGGTTCACACAATAGTACACTCCAGCAACATCCGGGACTGGAAATGGGTGGTGCCTGGTCATGTGATATCCTATCCAGACCTGGCAAAAGCTTTGATTTGCACAAATCCTATGAATCAAATTATCTTCGACTCAGACACGTGAGAGCGCCCCACGGGCCATCAGAAAGAATGAAAAGACCTCTCATGGACATAGTCCACTAGAAGCGAAAGTGACAATCAGCTCACTGAGGAGAAAGGAAACTCCCAACCAAGTGATGCTAACATAACATAACAGGTATATCTGGCCTTGGTGCATAACTACCCTGACAGGTTCCTGGAGGCGAGGCGTGCATGGGAGGCAGACTTTGGACCTTTAGCCAACAGTGATTGGCAGGGGGGAGGGGGGACAGGTGGCAGCCAGGGAATTTGTGATCTAATCAAACCTTCAATTAATTGGATTCAGGTACATGTGCAAAGTGCGCTTCATATCAGGACACCTTGGGAGATGGGGGCGGTCCCCTCTCTGCAAAGGTTCAAATGTGGAACTCCTAAAGGAGACATTATCCTACACCTACAAGCATGGAAAGATTCATGAGCCGTGTTGACTCACCTCAGGCTCCAGCAGAGAATGGTGCCCCCTACCTGCAGGGAGCGGTCACTACAGGCTGCATCGCTGCGCGCAGCGCACCTGCCACCGTCTATAATGACCTTATGTGCAGGTGTGCAGCATAATACTTTATTGTTCGTCTGTGCTTAACTGTTGAATAAATGCCAATCTAAAGAGTTATAAAAGGGTGCGCTTGGTAAACTCCAGTGATCAAAGGGCTCCAGGAAAGTGCTGGCAATTCTAATCACCACAGAGAAGGGTTTTCCGTATGTACACAGAGTACCATTGTTCCTACAAAATGCACTGGTATATTGTTTTATTCATAATGTAAATATTTTTCCCATGGGGGGATTCCTTGCCCAACCCCCTAATTTCTTTCTTTTTTTTGGAGGTTGTATTTACAGTTTTGAGCCTGGAAAGGTTTTTTGTCCTATCCTTGGCGGAAATAAAAGTCTGACCTTTTCCAGGGTGGGAATGTGTAAGAAAAGCGTCTGTGAATCCCCATAAACTGTTCAGTCTGTGGGGTTAAAAGCGCTCCAGGACACCCCCTCCTGGCGCGCCCACTCACCTCATCAACATGTTTTGCCATCATGAGGAAATCATTTTTCGCGTTTGCAAATCCTTGACAAATGCAAATTCCGCTTCTGTGAATGCTAAACTTGGATTTGCAAAGGTGAAAGAATGTATTTACATGTGGAAATGAGATGCGCACGCGCAGATGGCTTTGTGAACCGGCCACTCTGAGTTTCTGAAAGCTCAAAAAATTAGCTGCGTTCAGAGGTGGACGTAACCCTGACATGTAATAAGACTGGCCTTGAGAATAAGCAGTCGAAATTAGGGCAAACAAAAAAAAATGCTGTGATGTCGAAATACAGTGTCTCAGCCTTCATCATCTAGTAAAACCTCAAATCATTTAAAAAAAAAAACCTCAAATGAAAAACATACCAACATTTTTGAATGAATGGTCGTCAGAAGCTAGCTGTATGTAGAAAAGCATTTTAAAAACCTTTAAAATGTTGGGGCAGATTTACAATAACTGGCGCATCTCTGCATATCAGCAGGGATGCGCCACTTATTGTGCGTCACTGCTCCGCCACCCTGGATGCGCCGCATTTACAATGCGGTGCACCATGGGGCAAAAATGGCACGGATGCGTGATGCATCTGTGCTGTAAAGGTGACGCATTGCTGGAGTCGTGTCGCAAGCGCGACGCAGCTCCAGCAATGCTCTGGGGGGCTCTATCTCCACAATGCTGCGTCAATCCTTACGCCTGCTTCAAGCAGGCGCAGGGTTTTGGCGCAGCATGGGCCCCAAAGTGACTGAGTGAAATCTTGTAGATTTCACTCAGCCACTTTTAGCAGACGTTCCTGCGCCGGAACGCCCCCTCCCGCCCCCTGCACAGGAACGCCTCCTTCTGGCGCAGGGCTTTATAGCGTGACTCATCTCTCAGATGCGTCACGTTGTAAGTACCCCGCACTATGGCGCATTTTTTGCGCCGCCGTTGAGTCACAAAACTGACGCAACGACAGCGTAAAAGGGGTGCAAGGGACTTATCACCGCATACTAAGTAAGTTAATCACTGCGAATAAATGTAAAATTATTGGTAATATGCTACTCATCTATAAAATTTGATATATATAACTCAAAATACTGACTTTATTATACAGTAAAAGAAAACGGATTTGAAAATAGGTATTTATGGTTGGAATATCAATCACATACCACCACATGTTGTGTAAACTTAAGACAACCATAGGCACGAATCACCTCACGGTACTTTAGAAGAGAATACCTGACACATGGTGTAGGTCCGGGGTGTTTCTAAATACACATCAAGAGCATGACGGTCACGACACAAATTTAGATATGAAACCCACGCCTTAATAAGGTTTATAGATATTAGATCTCTCCAGATCATATGGGATCATAGACCTCTATAAAGATAATGAGGTACTTTATGTGTTAACTATTACTCAAATGATACTCAAACAAAAAATGATTTTATACCAAAGATATGTGGATATATGGACATTGTCAATGTGACACCTTATCAAGATGTGGATCACACTTATTCACTGAGGAGAAAAAATGTGTATAATACGGCTTGTAAGGTACCAAACTGGACACTTGAGAGCAGAAATTTGCATGACAAGGGCCACATGAGTTGTGCAATTTTGGCATAATAGCATAACGTATGTAAAAGGAAGTGTACTTTAAATGGCCACATATTTGTTTATTTTGAACTTCTACAGCCTTGAAAAAGTCGTTGGGTTATACTCCCGGTCACGACGAAACACGTGTCGGCTGTGTGGAGAACGTGCAACATTCAAGAATAAAATTGAATACCTGTATTACCAAGGACTACATATTGTAATTGTGTCAATTGAGGTGGCAACACCAATATAGAACTATATTGTGATATACGTGTGCTAAGGAGTCTGTTTCTGTTTGAAGCGTAAGCTCGTTATTGGAAGGATTAGGTGGTTCCTTCTACCTTGTAGCACCGTGAAAGATAAACATTTGCATCTGGATAAAACTGTGAGACTGTCTAAGTGGCGCCAGTTAGCCTATACCAAACCACTAAACTGGATAAGACTTGTAAATTTTGCCGTTGTGTTTATTGACTTTTGCAATAATGTGTGACTGCCTTTATGCCAACAACAGTTTCCTTCATCGGAGGGGTGGGGGTGGGGCTGCATCTCAGATATGGAACCGGCCACCACAGTGCACCAGTAGGACGGGGATTAGGGTCAGAGAGGTTGGGGGAAGAGCTGCTGTCTTCATTTGTACCTATATCTGTCTGTATGTGGCATTTCTATGGTGGTTAAAGAGAATATTGGAAACAAAAATATAGCCGGGCAAAATATCGTCTCAAGAATATTGAGGACAAACATGTCGTGAAAGTAAGTTTCTATAGGTAAGCAATAATGCTACATATATGTACCTTGACAATATATATATATCTCCAAGGTACGTAGATATAGAGTTAAGAAAAGTAAAACTACCCTTACCAACCTGCACTTACCTTTGCGATATTTCGGTCCTACATGGTTTTTGGCGATCTTTTGTCCACACGATATTTTTCTTTCCGATAAGCCGTCAGTGATCCGATAGGAGGCACAGCGGTTTGTGGGTTCTTAATGCACTGTGATGTAGTGTTCTTTAAAGAGGCGAATCTTCAACCTTTTCATAAATCGGACCTACGTTGGGGGGTCCCGTGGATACAGGGGGGCAGATTTACAAGCCCCCTGCGCCACCGGTACATCACTTTTCGTAACGTACTGGTGGCACAAAGGGGCTCTTCCATATTTACAAGGACAGGAAAAGCCACCCTGCATGCCTTTTCCTCTCCTTGTAAATACGGCCCCTTCACACGCAGCATTTTGCGTGCAAGTTGAGTTACATGGGTATTGCTGTGGGTGTTCCCACGCAACACCCATAGAACAAGACACATCTCCAGATGTATGAGACATCGTAATTCTGGAGATGCGTGTGAATGGTACGCCACTTCGGCGTAGTGAGGCACAAGGAGGAGAAATGTTTTCATTTCTCCTCATGTTTTCCTCTTTCAAAGTTTGCTGCATTCTACAGCACGCATTGAAGGAGGAAAATGCCTGTCGTGAATGTTTTTGTGCAGGAAGGTGTCCCTTCCTGCACAAAAAGAATCTCCCCACGAAGCAGGCACCCTTGCACCATGGTGCCAGGGTGCCTGTGCCGGTGCATGCTGCAGTTTGTGCGCCAGCGCAGGGGGAAGCACAGAGATGCAACATACTGTTGTAAATATGTTGCATCCCTGTGCTTCGGAAGTGCCGCAGCGTGGTGCAGCCAAAAGGCTTGCGGTGCCTCGCCACGGCACTTCCTCATATAAGTGCCCCAGGGTTGGTGCTCCCGATCCTCGTCATATTGGTGGAAACAACTTGTTGTCTAATTTCGTTTTTATACCTCTTAGTCTGCAGTCGGACGGTGTCATGCCTGGGACTGTGCGGAGAACCACCAGAGATGGAGAGCTTGTCTGCAAAATAAACAGGGGTGCTTGTTGTGCTGCCTTTGTAAATGATACAGCTTGTTTTGAAGCTGGTGCGGGCTGGCAAGGGCCAATGGAGTTCCATCAAGAAGGGGTTGTCATGAACATATGTCTTCAGGCCCCGAATTATACATGCTGCAGTGTGTGGGATTCCATAAGGAATGCCAGTCTGGAGTCTGGGAGGCAAAAGTGTAGGCCATTAAAATCATCCAAATGCAAGAGTACAAAGGCTCGAACAGCTGTTTTGATTCTCAGTTTCATTCCCTTTAGACAAGAGCTGGTACCAGGTTGTCTTTGTTTTTTGTTTGGTTTTGCCAGCGTATTCCTTGAGGGTGAGGTTGGTGTCCAAGGTGAATCCAAGTGACTTGGTATTCTGTGAAAGCTGAGGTTCAAAGCTGTGAAGGTTCACGTCATGGAGAAAAGTTTGTACTGTTTCTTGTGTGTTGTTTTTGACAAATTTACATCTTGTACCTTATCTGGGTAGAATTTTAGTTGAATGCTGGAGAGGCAGGTCTGGGTGGTGTGCATGCAGCGTTTGAGGCTCTGGATGTCTGAAGAAGACGAGACTTTCAAACAGAGTTGTCTATCATGGTATATTGATGAATGTTGATGCTGTTATCAACGAACAGATCACCATGCGGCTCCGTGTAGATTGTGTAGATGACAGGGGACAATATGGAGCCCTGGGGCACTCCGCAGGCGATGGGGATATTTTGGGTCCAAGAGGTGTCAGTGTCAACAAACTGGTGTTGGGCAGAAAGATAGGTGAAGAACTAGTGAAGGATATTGCCGATGAATCTCATTTGAGACTCCAGGGATTGTATGAGTGTGGGATGGTTGACTGTGTCGAAGGCATCTGAGAGGTCCAGCAATATCAAGAGGCACGGGTTATCTTCATCGGTTATCGCCATCAGTGGTCAAGAAGGCATTGTATACAACTTGTAAGGTAGTGGGCTCCATGCTGTAGTATAACCTGAAGCCAGAGTGGTAGTCAGGCAGGAGATGGTTAGCATTGATGTGATCTTGGGGTTGAACAGAGGCTGCTTTCTCAATGTTCTTGCCGATGAATGGTACGTGAGGGATGGGCCGGTAGTTGACGATTTTATCAGGGTCTTGTATCAGTTACTTTAGGAGTGGGAGGATCTGGCCTGTCTGGAGACCTTCTGGGAAGATGCTCGAGAACGGGAGACATGCACAATTGTACGTAGGAGTAAGAGAGCGTCTCCAGAGACGGTTTTGATGAAGGGTGGGTAAGACTTCATCTAAACAAGTGGATTTGAGGGAGTTGAGTATGCTGGCGAGAGTTCCAAGCTATAGGACTCTGAAGGAGGAACTTAGCTGGGTCATACAGGAAGGGGTGGGTGTAAAAGAGGAAACAGGCTTGGTATCATCGATGAGCTGATGGATCTTATATATTTTTTGATTGAAATAGAGGTGGATGGCTTTGCCCTTTTCTGTGGAGTTAGAAATAGGCGGACCCAGCAGAGGGTTGATGCAAAGCCTGATTGGTGTTTGACATGAATAAGAAATAACGCGGGTCATATGAGATGGAATGGAACATAGGAAATGGGAACCTAATGAGGACGTTTCAACTGTGAATGGAGATTTGGAAGTGGTGGGATGGTGGAGACGAGCGACTCTGGAAGGGAAGGAATGGTGGTTGGATAAGGAGCGGGATCAGCAGCTTCAAAGTGCAGTTAAAAAGTGCGCATAGAGTGCCTTAAAAGATGAAAAGGGGCAGCGACACAAGGTGTAGGCGAAATATGGAGATCATACATTTAAAAAAAAGAAGGATTTCAGGATTTATAATCTCCTTTTTCTACTTCATATTATCTGTCTTTATTTAATTGTTGCGTGATCGCTGATTGCAAAGAGAGCCACATGTTTCCAGTGTGACCACGCGTTAAACATTAGCATGGGAGTGACCCACAAACACCCAGTTCACCAAGCCAGGGGCTGATACAAGCAGCTCCACCTGTGACGGACAACCTGCAGCGGTCATTGCACTGACCACCGGGGGCAGAAAGAGCAGCTCCACCATGCGACCAGGGCACAATGTCACTGTGCATTGGTCAGATGATGGAAAATGCCATGTCACTGGTGCAAAGCGTGCAAAGGCAGCAGGATTCAAACACTGCACAGCCTCCTTGCTACGGTAAACAACCTTTACAACGCAGTCATTGCATCGCACTACCTTTACAACGCAGTCATTACATCGCACTACCTTTACAACGCAGTCATTACATTGCAACATCCTTTACATCGCATGTCATTACAACGCAGCCATTATATTGCATGTCACTACAACGCATGTCATTACAACGCATGTCACTACAACGCAGGCATTACATCGCAAGTCATTACAATGCATACCATTACAATGCATAGTACCCCTACACTATCCGACACTTACCCTACTGTTGAACTCACTGGAGATAGAATAGTAATTATTACCCCTATACTATCTAACACTTACCATAAATGCAATGTAATGGTGTGGGTTGTAAAGGTATAATGCAATATAATGGAAAGCGTTGTAAAGGTAGTTTCTGAAAATGCGATGTAATGGCATGCGTTGTAAAAGAATGCATTGTAAAGGATGGTGCGATGTAAAAACTGTGTTGTAAAGGCATGCATTGTAAATATGTGCATTGTAACAACATACATTCGTTTGCCACAAGGGGCACCACTTACACCGTGGACATGGCCCACTCAAGGCTGTGTGAATGTAGCAACACTTGGTTTATTTCCATATTCACCCTGCATTTAAATTCCTTTGCTCTCTTCAAAGCCCTGACTGGCAGCGTTGCTGTGTCTGTTGATGTTCATATGATGAGAAGCTGCAGAGGAGCCCTCTAGAGCCACATGTGAAGAGACAGGAACAGGCTTTGGGTCGAAGGAGGCAGGTGATTGGTTGGCGCTATCAGCCTGGATCATGGTGTGACAGGTCTCAGGATCCTGGATTAATCGTCTCACGACGGATTATCCCCCGGCTCAAAGGCAGGCGCCTTCATGAAGCCTCTGGGGTCTGTGGGAGCAAAGCTGAACATGGGCCCAGAAAGGAAGGTGTGTGGTGGGGCTGCAAAGAGGGCATTGTTTGTGTGTGTGTGTGGTGTGTGTGTGTGTGTGTGTGGTGTGTATGTACCTACATGCATGGGAATGCATATCAATGTATGTGTCTTTGCACATACACACAGATCTAAGAGCAGCATTCAATGGAAAACAGACTATAGAACAGGTGGACATGTTTGCATCCACCTGCAGACAAATCAATCTATCTATCTATCTATCTATTTATCTATCTATCTATCTATCTATCTCTCTCTCTCTCTCTCTCTCTCTCTCTCTCTCTCTCTCTATCTATCTATCTATCTATCTCTCTCTCTCTCTCTCTCTATGTATCTATCTATCTATGTATCTATCTATCTATCTATCTATCTATCTATCTATCTATCTATCTATCTATCTATCTATCTATCTATCTATCTATATATCTATCTATCTATCTATCTATCTATCTATCTATCTATCTATCTATCTACCTCTCTATCTATCTATCTACCTCTCTATCTATCTATCTATCTATCTATCTATCTATCTATCTATCTATCTATCTATCTATCTATCTATCTATCTATCTATCTATCTATCCGTCTGTCTGTCTGTCTCTCTATCCAGTATATACAGTTTCACTTAAAAAAAAAACTTAGGTGACGTTATAGTTAGGTATGGTAAAATGATCTTACCTTACTTTAAACATTTTAAAACAGAAATTCACTGAAAAATGCAAAGGTTAAAGTAACTTTATAGCTAGGTGTCCAAATAACATAAAAAAATAACATTTGAAAAACAAACCAAAATGGAATTCACCAGTTATAATTTAGTGAGCTAACCACGCACCGCCATCAAGCACTGCTTATCACCTCACATATTACATTGCTCATGACATGTTAAATGACATCATTTGTACGTGGCTTATGATGGCAGAAAACTGTACATCAGCGGCCTATTCATGAGTCGTAAAAGGATTTGAAAGGTTTAAGTGAACGAAAACACTTGGAACATTGAAAACATTGCCAGGAATATTTATTAAATTGCAAACCAATATGTCACTAAACTACATTCTATGGGAAATGATGCTGATAAAAGCCTGTTTGCCCCATCTTTCCTTGGTTGGAAACCTCCAAAAACACATGGGGAAGGTCTGTAAAGAGGACTTTATTTTTGGATTATGTCCTAATGACTCCTCAAGAAAGGCTTGGAAACAAAACAAGGAACCTTTTGTACAAATTTGTTGAATGATGTAGTGTCCACAACTCAGTCGCACAAGGAGCGGGAGAGAGGTCCCGAAGACCCATTCTTCCGTCCTCCCTGCCGAATAATACACACACCTGAAGAAGAACAGGGCTCATTCCATCTGAAAACACCAACTGGGGACTGGTGTGGCACTGGGAATCAAGCGGTACAAAAGGGGGTGGTGATGGACGGAGCATCTGAGCCAATCACACACTCACACCCAGTCAAAAGATCTGGGTTTGATCCATCACCGTTCTTTAGCCCACTCTTCCACCCCAGTTCAGACATGGCCATAAGGGAATCACACAACACTCACCCGCAGAACTGTGGCATGCGTCGTCACTTTAACTCATGTGGGTTCACGTGGGCCACTGCCACCTTTCATGGGAGCAAGGTTTTTTTTTCCTATTGTTTTTGGAGAGAGAAGATCTCTCTTTGTAAATAATAACAGAAAGGTGCTACTCCCTTGCTCTGACATGAGTTAGTATCACCCTTATTCTTCTGTAGATGTGGACGGAAGATTGCCCTCAAAATGCATCAATTGGCCCATTTTGTTAGAAAATTGTATTGATGGGAGATCCCCCTACACCCTCCCACAACCCAAAATACCGTAGGGATATTGAAGCTCACGCCTTATCTTCACTCCACCACATCGGCTTTGGAATGCCTTCCATGCTTAATTTGAGCCTGTGGCTTCCGGTGCTCGGCACTGTCACTTAATTGTCAGCTCCAACATTTATGACAATCTGCCTCACGGTGGCGCTGTTTGTCTAACTTGAAGATGACCACGCCAACAGTTGTTTATTTATCCAAAATACATAAAACATGACTAATGCCCAAGCCATTCTCATACCTTTGGGGGCCAGGAATAGTCTGGATTGTCACACTTGCCGGAGTGAGACGGTTGGTAGTTGTGTTGGTACTTCCTTTGGAAGCACTGGGGGGGGGGGACAATGTGTGGGGCAAGCTGCAGTGTTCTCCTCACAAGGGCCCGACACACATATATTGTTTACAAATTATGCATGGATGGGCTTTAAGTGTGTGTGTGTGTGTGGGTGGGGGGGTATTTGAATTTACCAGGTACTCCTCTCTTTTAGAGACACCTGCACCCTGAACAGTAGAGAGAGCCTTACTCCATCTCTTCCTGACAACCCCTGAAACACGTCCACTGATTGAAAATAAATCTTGACAATGGACACGAGTGGGCACATGATGTCAAACAAAGGCAAGGGGCCTTTCACGTTGTGTTAAAGATTAGCAACTGAGTGGCAGAAAAAGAACTAACATTATTCATAGAGTAAAAGATGTGAATTCCCACTGGGGAGAAGGCATCCACGTCTTTCTTGACAGAATACATCTGGGTCGCGGGAGGCAGCCATCTTCTGGCAGGCAAACACTAGAAGGCCTGATGCAAATAATCCACAATTAGCCTCAATTACAGGGGAGGGCAGGACTCCTCGGGACTGGTGGCGGGATTACACGGCAAACCCCAGGGGTACCCCCGTAAAGAGATAAACAAGCACTGGCGGGGCCAGGCAGTGCCAGTAATGCGCTGTGTATCTTTGCTGTGGGATTTTCTGCACAGCTGCCAAGTGTTATGAAAAACAAGGCTGCAGAAAGGAGACCGCAGGCAGAGGCGCCGCCTAGGCGCTATGCGCCTTGAAGTATCCCTTCGGGGAGTAGAGGGTACGGAGGCTTCAAAAGCCTTACAAGTCAACATTACCAACTTCAACACAGCAAAGATATAGCATAACTGACAATAAAATAACACAGAAAAACTGGATAGTACACAAAAACATGCCATAATAAAACTAGGACTCGTCAGAATTTAATTTATGCCGAAGTAATTGGAATAACTTTGGTAATTCTGTGTTACTCTTTGACACAAAATTATGCGATGACCCCTGCTAGCATTATTAAGTGTATTTTACCTGGGGAATATCCTACTGCAAGAGCACATTTAGAAAGGGCGAGCATCCACTCACAAGTTAGCGCTGTTCCTTAGCGCAAAATGAATCTTCTTGCCCATTTTGTCCGCAGGGGTGCATTTTGTTCTAGGAACACAGTGCTAAATGCCGGAAGTAAGTTGGGGTAAAACCAGTGGTAGCTCCTCGAGGGAGTGCTGTGGTGGGGCAGGGGAGGGGCAGGGTGGGGGGTAGTAAACTCCGGCATACGGCTGAACAGTGTAAAGTAAATCAATAAATAAATAAAATGAATTACATTGCGCGTGCTGCATCGCCGATTGGCGATTCATACATCAATACACACATACATACATGCAAACATACACACATGCATACAGAGAGAGAGACACACGCCCAGACATAGATATGGAAACTGATTAAGGAATAATTGTGAACAGGTGCAAGGAGGTCATAGGGCAGGGAGGGAAGGGGGCGGGACCAACATATCTAAAGTGAAGGTGGTGGTGTGGTGGGGAGACCACAAGTATGAGGGAAGAGGTATGCCCTTTAACAACTACAGAGAGTGCGTGTGAGTGGGAGGCAGAGGGGGGGTCATCAAGGAATCACTGTGTGCAAACTTAGAGATACAGACATGGGGGTGAAGGAACACAGAGGTTACAGAAGGCAAACTAAGATAAATTAATGGTGTAGAGTAGGATATTTGGGTATGAGGGGTGAGTGGGGTGAAAAGAGGGGGATTTAAAAGGAGATGAACTCAGTGGTTATACATTAAGTAGGAGAGAGGCTAATGCCGACGTAGATGCTACGAGTGTACATACAGCGAGGGAGACATTTGGGCAGACACGGTGAAGGAGATGTTGATAGTTGGCAATGGCTGGCACCAATGTCCAAATAGGGACCTTTCTTCCTAAGCCAGGGCAAGTGGGCTACCCCTTTTGACAACCCCTGCTCAACCCTATGGTAACGTAGCACGAGCAGTTAGGCCTATATCAGAGGCAGTGTGTGAAGCATTTATGACCATGTACAACAAGGCAGTAACGACACCAAAAAAAAGGACACAACTCAGGTAGGTTTAGAAAAATAATATCTTTATCTAACTGTTTAACTCAAAACTCTCAAAGCGTTTCAACAACTGCAATTCACGTCAACTAGTAGGGACTCAAAAAGGCAATAACGTATTCACCAGAACGTGACAACGACTGAGTTCAGGGCCAGGGCTATGTGACCCGTTGCGCACCAGACACAGCACGCAGCTTCTCGAAGAAGGGGAGGGGATGACAGGCGGACTCCCAGCGGCCACAAGACTGGGCTGCAGAGGTCCACTGCGTGCACCCACAATGATTCGGGCACTCGGGGACAGGCGGGCTCTCAGTGGCAGCAGCACATGGCTGCGGCGGCCCGGACTGGTGGTGGCGATGACTCTCGTCTTGCAGCTCCCTGGCGGGCTCACAGTTGTAGCAGCTCCCACCTAGCATAGGCGGTCCAGGAGGCAATTGCAGCAATCCTCGACAATGGTGAGCAAAGTGTGGACACTCAGCGGCAGCAGCTTTCTCTTCTCTGCGGCGGCCGCAGGACAAATCCCAATGAGGCAAAGTTAGCAAAGGTGCGGGCACTCAGTGGCAGTAGCTATCTCTTAGCTGAGGTGGCCCACAGGACGAATCATGATTATGCAAAGTTGGCACAGGTGCGGGCACTCAGCGGCAGTAGCTATCTCTTAGCTGAGGTGGCCCACAGGACGAATCATGATTATGCAAAGTTGGCACAGGTGCGGGCACTCAGCGGCAGTAGCTATCTCTTAGCTGAGGTGGCCCACAGGACGAATCATGATTATGCAAAGTTGGCACAGGTGCGGGCACTCAGCGGCAGCAGCTCTCTCTTAGCTGTGGCGGCCCAAGGAGGAAGGGTGATGCAAAGTTGGCCAAGGTGTGGGCACTCAGCAGCGGCAGCTCTCTCCTAGCTGCGGCAGCCACAGGACGAATCACGATGATGCAGTGCGGGCACTCAGTGGCAGCAGCTCTCTCGTAGCTGTGGCGGCCCACAGGATGAAGGGTGATGCAATGTTGGCCAAGATGCTGACTCTCAGCGGCGGCAGCTCTCTCTTGGCTGCAGCAGCCCACACAGGTTCAGCAGAAGTTGAGAAGGTTCAAATTCAGGCGGGCTCTCTGTGGCGGCAGCTCTCTCTTAGCTGCAACGGCCCTCACAGGTTCAGCAAAAGTTTCAAAGGCTCAGTCTGCAGTTCTCGCAGTAGAACTAGAGGCTCCGGATTACTCGACGGGGGCCTCACCTGCAAGCAGAATTCCTCGCACAGGAATTCCAACGGCTGACGGTGTGAAGTCTAATGTCCCTGAGACTTCTGCAGGAGGCGCTCTCGATTCAGGCCCTCGGGTAGTTTCTTTGGCAAGCTTGGTGAAAGTTTCATAGCCCTTTCCTCTGTTCACTCAGACAGAGTTTCGTCTTGACATCCAGAAGGAACCAGCACATCATTTTATACCTAAAAGTCTTTCAGCCAGATTCATCATTCCAAATTGCGCTCGCAAAGGGCCAGATTCTGAGAATCTGGCCCTTTGGGAGCGCAATTTTTATATTTGGGATTCATCATCCCAAATGCAAAAATCGCTACTAGCAAAATCGCAAAATTGCGAGGAATTGCATTTAAGGAATCTTTATTTGAGATTCCTTAAATGCAATTCATTAACCATTTTTAAATTGTGAATTCGCAATTTTTAGCCGCTATTTACCGCGAAGTCTGATTTCGTGGTAAATAGCGAAAAATTAGAAAAATGCACTTTAGAGCATTTTTCTAAGTTTCATGTTACACACATACATGTCCTTTGGACATTGTAGTGCGCAACACCTGTGTACATTTGCTTTTCAGGGGTGCTACAGGGTGTCCTTTGGACACCCCTGGCACCCTTGAAATCTCATCCTTATTTGCGATTAGCAAATTGCTAATAGAAAATAAGGAATAACTCCCCATTCATTCTTATGGGCCTTAGGCCCATAGGAATGAATGGGGAGTTATTCCTTATTTGCGATTAGAAATTTGCTAATCGCAAATAAGGAAGATGTGGGAATCGCAATTTTTTTTGCTATTCCTACATGAATCCCGTTTTGCAAGTCCTTAATAGCGATTCCTTAATAATCGCTATTAAGGACTCGCAAAACGGGGCAATGATGAATCTGGCTGTAAGTTCTCTAAGGCCACAAATCACTCACTCCAGTGGGGTCGGGGAGCACTTGGTTTACATGGCGACATCCTGCCCTTTCAGAATGAGAGGGTCTGCTATCAGACACCCAGTGGGAGGTGGAGCCATCATTCTGAAAAACAAAGGTACCTGTCAGTCGGATAACGCCGAGGTGCTCAGAAAGCTCGCTAGAATAAGCACAAACATCCAACAACCAGATAGATCAAACACATTGATTATCAACAATTGCTGGTTTTAGTCCTGTCAGACCACCCAGATGGCGGAGCCTCATCATGTAGGACACTCAGGCCATGGTTAGTCTGCAAACGCCCAGGTGTATATTGGCAATGCATGACTGAGTCATGGTCTGGATACCGCAAATGTTAATACAAGGTGGTACTGATAGGTGCAGTGCAAAAAAATATATACAAATAGTGCAGTGGCTAAAATGGCTGTCAAGGCAAACGAAAACCTTTAGTAGTGCTCGCCTGGACGTCAGATTAAAAATAGTGTAATGACAGTGTAAAATAATCACTGTCCAGTTTGCTTGGTAGAAAACAAAGATATTCAGGCCCATCATTCACCTTACCAGGCACAGCCCTGCTCGGATCAAAGAGTCACCCCTCCCCATGCCCTGAATACTGATCTCTCTTTCCAGCCAGGTCTGACCCAGCTGGCCCTGCTGCTCCAAAACCAGATGGCCAATACACAAACTCGCGAAGCCTACCATAACGCTTATGCAAGAAACAGTCGCGTTTTAAGAAGAGGCCTTTCCCAACATGGGATGTATAAACGGTCCTTACTAAAAAGTATCTCTCAATGTCCGGAGCATACATATATCAAACTCGAAGTTCCTATCAGGTTCCTGGGGTCAGATAGGATGATAGAAGGTAATCCTCAACCGGCCCATTCTGACCTATGAGAACAGATCGTTTCACAATAGCGACAGTGAAATCGAGGGTAACTCACTATTAGAACCTGCTACACAGATCTAGGCATTATGGTTATTCTAATTCATACAGCCATCTTTATACAGGGAGCATGTGTGTTGTGGAACTGATGAGCAGTGACACGGCACCCAGAGCATCTAAATCCAGCCAACATAAAAGAGAGGAAGAGAAAAGAGGAAGGGGGGGCCACGCCAACGATGCCAGGTCTAACACTGATATAAGCTCATGTATGTACGGTAGGCCATATTTCATGTGTTCTTTTTATAGTGTCCCAGCTCTGAACATCACCCCTGAATTTACAAACTGCTGCATGTCCTCAGGTGCCCCCTCTCACTCTTAATTACACCAGTGATCTCCAGCAGACGTCAGATTCAGCATCCCTGCCCAAGACTGGGCCAGGTGTATGGGCTCTGCAGCTTCTGGTGCCTGTCCTTAGCCCCCCCCTCTCTCTTTTCCATTCAGCAGACACCAGGATCAGCATCCCTACCCAAGGCTAAACCAGGTGCATAGTCCAGTGGCAAAGTTGAGCAAGGGACCCACGTCTGGGCATACCCTGCCAACCTAGAGCGAACAAAGCAAACACAAGGAGATGATGGACGGTGCGCTGAAACTTTTCAGACACTCACCCCCAGTCACAGATCTGGGTTGAATCCATCATCGTTCTTTAGCTCACTTCGCCACCTCAGTTGAGACCCAGCTATATGCAAATGAGTCTTGACCCTGTGCCCCATGGGAACAATCCAGCCCGAACTGCCAAGCCAGGTCTTCACTGGGACCGGTTTCAGGGTTACACCCCTCATCAGCCAGGCTACCCTCCACTCTCTCTTAACTACACCAGTGATCTACAGCAGACACCAGGGTCAGCATCCCTGCCCAAGGCTGCACCAGTGCATGGGCTCTGCAGCTTCTGCCTCCTGTCCTCAGGTACCCCCCCCCCCTCTCTCTTCCAACCAGCAGACACAGGGTCAGGATCTCTGTCCAAGGCTGAGCCAGATGCATGGGCTCTGCAGCTTCTGATACCCGTCCTTAGCCTCCCCCTCTCTCTCTCTCTTCCATCCAGCAGACACAGGGTCAGCATCCCTGCCCAAGGCTGCACCAGATGCATGGGCTCTGCAGCTTCTGCCTCCTGTCCTCAGCCCCCCCTCTCTCTCTCTTCCATACAGCAGACACCAGGCTTAGCATCTCTGACCAAGGCTGCATCAGTGCATGGGCTCTGCAGCTTCTGATGCCTGTCCTCAGGTACCCCCTCTCTCTCTCTCTTCCATCCAGCAGACACAGGGTCACCATCCCTGCCCAAGGCTGCATCAGTGCATGGGCTCTGCAGCTTCTGCCTCCTGTCCTCAGTCCCCCCCTCTCTCTCTCTCTTCCATCCAGCAGACACCAGGCTTAGCATCCATGCCCAAGGCTGCACCAGATGCATGGGCTCTGCAGCTTCTGATGCCCGTCCTTAGCCTCCCCCTCTCTCTCTCTTCCATCCAGCAGACACATGGTCAGCATCCCTGCCCAAGGCTGCATCAGTGCATGGGCTCTGCAGCTTCTTATGTCTGTCCTCAGGTACCCCCCTCTCTCTTTCTCTTCCATCCAGCAGACACGGGCTCACCATCCCTGCCCAAGGCTGCACCAGATGCATGGACTCAGCACTTCCCCCCAGCACAGCACCTTTCCAGTTTCTGCTGCCTTGGCTGGCAGGCATGCGTTCATCTTGGTGAATTACAGCAGTTCTGATCTTGTCCTTCTGCTGCCACAAGACTCTGCCTTTTACTCTTCTAAAAATAAATGTGACTGCACGAGCTTTGGGTTATGCAAATCAAGCGCCTTCTATTCTGTCTTAACCCGACTCAGCTCAAATGTCTTGCTTGTGTTGACACACAGGGAAAAGTGATGGGAAAAGCATGATTTATTTTTCATAACACATTTTATTGTATGTGTGTGTGTGTGTGTGTGTGTGTGTGTTTATGTTTGGGTGCAACATATGCACGTGTAGACAGACCGAGAGATAGAAGTTTCATGCAGATTGGGGATTTAGGGGCAAAAAAGGGGGTCAAAAATAGGCCTGGATTGAATTTTTTATTTCGCCAGCAGAATTGGAAGAATTTGGTAGCTCTGCAGTTCTCCTGTAACGCAGAATTATTGATACATTCGGCTGCTCCAGTGGCAGAATTAATCTGCAGTAAATTGTTTCTTACCAGGGCTGGAAGAAGGAGCAGTCCCTCTATGTTTTAAAAACCACTGCATATCAAAGTGTAATTGGCAGTGTTTTAAAACATAAAGAGACTGCTCCCTCTTGCTGCCCTGTTTAGAAACCACTGCAGTGCATACCCCTGGGCACCCTTACATACTCTGCAGTGCATACCCCTGGGCACCCTCACATACTCTGCAGTGCATACCCCTGGGTGCCCTTACTAACTCTGCAGTGCATACCCCTCGGCACCCTTACATGCTCTGCAGTGCATACCCCTCGGCACCCTTACTAACTCTGCAGTGCATACCCCTGGGCGCCCTTAGATACTCTGCAGTGCATACCCCTGGGCGCCCTTACATACTCTGCAGTGCATACCCCTGGGCACCCTCACATACTCTGCAGTGCATACCCCTGGGTGCCCTTACTAACTCTGCAGTGCATACCCCTCGGCACCCTTACATGCTCTGCAGTGCATACCCCTGGGCACCCTTACATACTCTGCAGTGCATACCCCTGGGTGCCCTTACTAACTCTGCAGTGCATACCCCTGGGCACCCTTACATACTCTGCAGTGCATACCCCTGGGCGCCCTTACATACTCTGCAGTGCATACCCCTGGGTGCCCTTACTAACTCTGCAGTGCATACCCCTGGGCACCCTTACATACTCTGCAGTGCATACCCCTGGGCACCCTTACATACTCTGCAGTGCATAGCCCTGGGCACCCTTACATACTCTGCAGTGCATACCCCTGGGCACCCTTACATACTCTGCAGTGCATACCCCTGGGCGCCCTTACATACTCTGCAGTGCATACCCCTGGGCACCCTTACATACTCTGCAGTGCATACCCCTGGGCACCCTTACATGCTCTGCAGTGCTTACCCCTGGGTGCCCTTACATGCTCTGCAGTGCATACCCCTGGGCACCCTCACATACTCTGCAGTGCATACCCCTGGGTGCCCTTACTAACTCTGCAGTGCATACCCCTCGGCACCCTTACATGCTCTGCAGTGCATACCCCTGGGCACCCTTACATACTCTGCAGTGCATACCCCTGGGTGCCCTTACTAACTCTGCAGTGCATACCCCTGGGCACCCTTACATACTCTGCAGTGCATACCCTTGGGCGCCCTTACATACTCTGCAGTGCATACCCCTGGGTGCCCTTACTAACTCTGCAGTGCATACCCCTGGGCACCCTTACATACTCTGCAGTGCATACCCCTGGGCACCCTTACATACTCTGCAGTGCATAGCCCTGGGCACCCTTACATACTCTGCAGTGCATACCCCTGGGCACCCTTACATACTCTGCAGTGCATACCCCTGGGCGCCCTTACATACTCTGCAGTGCATACCCCTGGGCACCCTTACATACTCTGCAGTGCATACCCCTGGGCACCCTTACATACTCCGCAGTGCATACCCCTGGGTGCCCTTACATGCTCTGCAGTGCATACCCCTCGGCACCCTTACATACTCTGCAGTGCATACCCCTGGGCGCCCTCACATACTCTGCAGTGCATACCCCTGGGTGCCCTTACATGCTCTGCAGTGCTTACCCCTGGGTGCCCTTACATACTCTGCAGTGCATACCCCTGGGTGCTCTTACATACTCCGCAGTGCATACCCATGGGTGCCCTTGCAGACTCTGCAGTGCATACCCCTGGGCGCCTTTACATGCTCTGCAGTGCATACCCCTGGGCGCCCTTACATACTCTGCAGTGCATACCCCTGGGTGCCCTTACATGCTCTGCAGTGCCTACCCCTGGGTGCCCTTACATACTCCGCAGTGCATACCCCTGGGTGCCCTTACATGCTCTGCAGTGCATACCCAGGTGTGCCCTTACATACTCTGCAGTGTATACCCCTGGGCACCCTTACATACTCTCCACTGCATACCCCTGGGTGCCCTTACATGCTCTGCAGTGCATACCCCTGGGTGCCCTTACATACTCTACAGTGCCTACCCCTCGACACCCTTACATACTCTGCAGTGCACACCCCTGGGTGCCCTTACATACTCCACAGTGCATACCCCTGGGTGCCCTTACATGCTCTGCAGTGCATACCCCTGGGCGCCCTTACATGCTCTGCAGTGCATACCCCTGGGTGCCCTTACATACTCTGCAGTGCATACCCCTGGGTGCCCTTACATGCTCTGCAGTGCATACCCCTGGCTGCCCTTACATACTCTGCAGTGCATACCCCTGGGTGCCCTTACATGCTCTGCAGTTCATACCCCTGGGTGCCCTTACATACTCCACAGTGCATACCCCTGGGTGCCCTTACATGCTCTGCAGTGCATACCCCTGGGTGCCCTTACATACTCTGCAGTGCATACCCCTGGGCCCCCTTACATACTCTGCAGTGCATACCCTTGGGTGCCCTTACATACTCTGCAGTGCATACCCCTGGGTGCCCTTACATACTCTGCAGTGCATACCCCTGGGCCCCCTTACATACTCTGCAGTGCATACCCTTGGGTGCCCTTACATACTCTGCAGTGCATACCCCTGGGTGCCCTTACATACTCTGCAGTAAATACCCCTGGGTGCCCTTACATACTCTGCAGTGCATACCCCTGGGTGCCCTTACTAACTCTGCAGTGCATACCACTGGGCGCCCTTACATTCTCCACAGTGCATACCCCTGGGTACCCTTACATGCTCTGCAGTGCATACCCCTGGGTGCCCTTACATACTCTGCAGTGCATACCCCTGGGTGCCCTTACATACTCCGCAGTGCATACCCCTGGGCGCCCTTACATACTCTGCAGTGCATACCCCTGGGTGCCCTTACATACTCTGCAATGCATACCCCTGGGTGCCCTTACATACTCCGCAGTGCATACCCCTCGGCACCCTTACATACTCTGCAGTGCATACCCGTGGGTGCCCTTACATACTCTGCAGTGCATACCCTTAGGTGCCCTTACTAACTCTGCAGTGCATACCCCTGGGCGCCCTTAGATACTCTGCAGTGCATACCCCTGGGCGCCCTTACATACTCTGCAGTGCATACCCCTGGGCACCCTTACATACTCTGCAGTGTATACCCCTGGGCACCCTTACATACTCTGCAGTGCACACCCCGGGCACCCTTACATACTCTGCAGTGCATACCCCTGGGCGCCCTGACATACTCTGCAGTGCATACCCCTGGGTGCCCTTACATACTCTGCAGTGCATACCCCTGGGTGCCCTTACATACTCCGCAGTGCATACCCCTGGGCGCCCTTACATACTCTGCAGTGCATACCCCTGGGTGCCCTTACATACTCTGCAATGCATACCCCTGGGTGCCCTTACATACTCCGCAGTGCATACCCCTCGGCACCCTTACATACTCTGCAGTGCATACCCGTGGGTGCCCTTACATACTCTGCAGTGCATACCCTTAGGTGCCCTTACTAACTCTGCAGTGCATACCCCTGGGCGCCCTTAGATACTCTGCAGTGCATACCCCTGGGCGCCCTTACATACTCTGCAGTGCATACCCCTGGGCACCCTTACATACTCTGCAGTGTATACCCCTGGGCACCCTTACATACTCTGCAGTGCACACCCCGGGCACCCTTACATACTCTGCAGTGCATACCCCTGGGCGCCCTGACATACTCTGCAGTGCATACCCCTGGGCGCCCTTACCTACTCTGCAGTGCATACCCCTGGGTGCTCTTACATACTCTGCAGTGCACACCCCTGGGTGCCCTCACAGACTCTGCAGTGCATAGCCCTGGGCGCCCACACAGACTCTGCAGTGCATACCCCTGGGTGCCCTTGCAGACTCTGCAGTGCACACCCCTGGGCGCCCTCACAAACTCTGCAGTGCATACCCCTCTGCACCCTTACATACTCTGCTTTGCATACCCCTGGGTGCCCTTACATGCTCTGCAGTGCACACCCCTGGGCACCCTTACATACTCTCCACTGCATACTACTGGGCACCCTAACAGACTCTGCAGTGCACACCCCTGGGAGCCCTCACATGCTCTGCAGTGCATACCCCAGTGTGCCCTTACGTACTTTGTAGAGTATGTAAGGGCGCCCAGGGTTATGCACTGAAGAGTGATTTGCAGGGGTTTCTAAAGTGTAGAAACCACTTCATTTCACTTGGGTGGCACTCTTGCATTTTCTGAAGAAATCACTGCAGAGTAGGTGAGAGCACCGTGTGGTATGTGCCGGCTTTAATTTCGAAGTGTAAAATGAATCCTCACATTCATTTTTGGAGGCTAGGGTGCATTTTGAATAAAAGAAAATCGTGCCAAATGCCTAATCTACCCAGTCACAGAATTCTGCAGAATCTTGCAGAATTTTAATGGAATTCTTTTGAATTCCGTGGAATCAAACTTCACCAAATCCCACCACCCCTAGTCAAAACCATGATATTTCCAAATCTTTGTCTTCTGCTACAGAAAAATGGCTGAACAGAATCAGTCTTAACTTGGCGTGAATGCAAAACTTTACTCACGGACACTTGTCTTCTTTGTTTGGTGTAAATCTATTTTTTTGAGAAATTAGTAATAGAGAAAATGTTTCGAGGGGGGTATGAATTTAATGCGACCTCTCAATCAACGTAAAAAAATATATGGACTGTTAGTCATACTGGGAGAGAGGAGTGAGCGGGACAGTCCCTCCCACTGAGTGCTAAAACTCAAATGTCAGGGAAACATACACAAAGAAAATAGTTCCTTGACATCAGTAATGGAAAGATGCAGTCAACCAATCAAAAAGCAAGGTGAATCCTCAGTGCTCCGAGGTAGGCTAAACAGAAGTGTTAAGGATTGCAGGGATTTGTTAGGATGAGCTGAAAGCCATTTTGTACTTGGCAGCCATTTTAGGTAGCCATGTGCTCGCCATGTGCTGTTTCCCTCTTCAGAGCCTTGCACATGCCCAGAAGGGCCTAGCTAGTAGAATGCACCTGCTCCTAGTATGGAACTGTCAGGCTATTTTTGCTGCTGTATGGAGAAGTAACTCTCCTCCCACTTTGTTGAGGAAGCAGATCTTGCATGTCCATATTAGGCATTTTGCATGCTTACATGTGCCAGGACCTCCCCTTGGTCTTATGCTGACTATGTAACCTTAAGCATATATAGGACCTCTGTTTTCTGTACTCCTCAGACTGCCTCATTCAGTTTCTAAGGCTTCTGTGTCACGTAGTCTCCCTCATTTGAGGTTATTAAAGATGTTACTTTTATATTACAGCTTCTGTGCCAATTTCGTCTTTGTTGGTTTAAAAGGACCAAGTATCAGTGGGACCCCTCTTTCAGGTTTCAATGTTCTACAGAAGAACAGGGAGGAAAGACATCCAGTCACGAGCTTGGGACAGTCCCAAGGCCTGCGTGAGGTATATCTTAATCTTAGCATCAATTGGACAGCTACAGCCACCTATAGCAAGCCTGCAGCAGCCACCCTTAGCCTTCTGTACATGCCTCGGCCATTGCCCTCCGAACAGGGAAGGTCTTGAGGTGTATGTGAAGCTAGATAGGGACGTCCTAATAACTATTGCCTAAATAAGAGGCCATAGCTAACTGCACACGTATGCACTATCTGCAAACATGCCAAAAAGGCCCAATTCATGTGGGAACTCTCAATTTGTAAATCAAGAACTGGCTTTATTTAAGCGGTCTCCCACAGACAATTACCTCTGCTTCAATAGAAATCCATGGGGAAAACACATTCCACCGATTTTGTTTTTTAAAATTATTCATGTTCCCATTTTAAAATGTAGGCACTTGTGCGCCTGAGCAGAGCCGTGTGATAGGCCGAGCAAGGACACACGTGCTCGCCAGGAATCTCCCAGGCTTCTGGCACTGACTCAGCCCTGCCAAGTACCACGCATCAGGTGTTAGACTAACGTATTTCAGTGTGGTGGTGCGCATCCCTTCACTGAAGTGTGACGTCATGCATGTTAGCGCCTGTGCCTGTACTGTCAAGCTCGGAGCCATGGCCCGAGAGCTTGCTGTAGTCTGTTTAACTACTAATCGAGTGGCACAGTTGCCAGTGGTGTGCGGTGCTCGACAGACTTCAGAGGGCTAGACTGAGATCGCTAACACTGCTCAGTTGTTGAATCATTCACCGTGCGGCGGCGCGGCTTTCCGCATACTTTACCTGACGTCACAGCAAATGCCTGCCAATGGGCCGCTAAGTCATTGAAGGTCAGGAGTCCGTGTGTGAGTTCTCTGTCAGACTCACACAGTTATAGAGCGAGTAGGTCGCCACCTTATGTAGGCTGCCTTTGGCTCCTCCACTGGCGTGACTTAGTGCAGCGGGCGGCAGTTAAATTATTTACTGACTGCTGTGTTGATGAGCTTGTGGAGATGTGCCAGGCGCGGTAAAATAAATCACGCAGCTTCCCCACATAGACCCATATGCTGCTAAAATCATGACACAGACACACGATGTGTACTTAGGAAACTGGCCACAAGTACGTGTGCCCGGGGCATTTTATTAGCAGGGTCACGTCACTCGTAACGCTTGTGTTGGATGGGTGTGGGGTGCATGTGTGCCCAGCCCCCGAGGGAGTGGCTGGAAATAGTAGTGTCTGCTGAAACACAAGAACGTGTCCAGCAGGACACTACACCCATGAACCGAACCCATGGCCACTGTGGTCCGAGCGACAGCTGACTCGCATGCCAGTCACCAGGCAGGTCCTGGTTCGTTTGTCGCCCTACAGGCGAGTAAGCCAGGCCGCAGCCAGCATGCAGGTAATGAGCGGCTCTAAAGCCGTCGCTGCAAATTTTAATAGGTGTTCATGCCCAAGCCCTGGACGCATAAAATCATCAGTTCAGGTTGAGGGTAAATTTAATGGGGCAGATTTACAAGCCCCTTGCGCCTCTTTTACCCCACCGATGCGTCACTTTTGTGATGCAGCGGCGGCGCAAAATATGCGCCATGGTGCGGGGTATTTACAACGTGACGCATCTGGGAGATGCGTCACGTTGTAAAGCCCTGCGCCATAAGGAGGCGTTCTGGAGCAGGGGGGGGGCGTTCCTGCGCAGGAACGCCTCCTAAAAGTGGCTGAGTGAAATCTACAAGATTTCACTCCGTCACTTTTAGGCCATGCTGCGTCAAAACCCTGCGCCTGCTTGAAGCAGATGTACGGCTTGACGCAGCATTGGAAGAATAGGCCCCCCCAGAGCATTGCTGGAGCTGCGTCGCGCTTGCAACGCAACTCCAGCAATGCGCCGCTTTTACGGCAGCAGATGTGTGACGCATCTGTGCCGTTTTTCCCCCATGGTGCGCCGCATTGTAAATGCGGCGCATCATGGGTGGTGGAGCTGCGGCGCTGATATGCAGGGATGCACCAGTAATTGTAAATCTGCCCCAAAGTTCCTAATGTGCCTGGCTTAATTCAGAGCCTGACAGAACAGTCTGTGCCTACGATTTAAGCGCATGATGAAAGGACCACCGCTCGAGTGATGGTCAGGGAGCAGTGACGTGAGTACATTTTGGAAACTGAAATCAAACAAAACCAGTTCATTCACTGTGTCTGCACAGCCAGCACCAGCCTTGTGAGTCTGTACAGAGGGTGGATTTTAAAATATTACACAAAATATATTTCCCTAGTGTTCATTGCTTGATTTTGCTTGAAAAAAAAGTGTCACTCATAGTCGTTGAAATGTCACTCATAATTATACTTTCTCTTTCTCTCTCTCTCTCTCTCTCTCTCTCTCTCTCTCTCTCTCTCTTTCTCTCTCTCTCTTTCTCTCTCTCATCTTTCTCTCTTTCTTTCTCTCTCTCTCTGTCACTCTCTCTCTTTCTCTCTCTCTCTCTCTTTCTTTCTTTCTCTCCCTCCTTCTCTCTCACCCCTCTCTCTCCCCTCCCTCTCTTTCTTTCTTTCTTTCTTTCTTTCTTTCTCTCTCGCTCTCTCTC
>NC_136072.1:15772128-15814460 GCF_964261635.1 Lissotriton helveticus | reverse complement strand
AGAAGTGCAAAGTAAATATGCTCTAAATGAACGCTGTCTGGTTTCCAGGGCCGCCACAGGAACTAGAAAGTGAATTGGTGCGCCAAAATAAATGCACTGCTGCCACCTGCAGGCCATTCTATATATAACATGCCATGCGGTTCCACAGCAAATTACTTTAGGAAAAATGTACACACAGTGTAAATGTGGATGACGAGGCACTCCGGACAACCTTTGGTAGGTGCTCCCTCACACATAGGTACTCACGGCAGCGGTCGAAGTGCATCAAACACAGTGAGGGACCTAGGCTGCAGTGCAAAATGGGCGCGGGGTCGAAGGCGTGCCACAAAACAATTTGCTTTAACTTTGTTCGGTTTTGCGCCTTTAACAATGTACATATATTATATCCAACAACTTATATGTAAAATAAATGCAAGGTAAGTGAATCAGTGGGAAATGCACTATTGAATTTTATGAAACCTCTATTAGTTAATCCACTGCAGCGGTCTGTGCCTGTAACAAGAGAGCAGCAGAACTGAATGCTGTTTGGAGCCTTGGCGAAAACTTAGGTTTGTAACACAGGCCACAGCAGCCACTTCGGAGCAGGGTCTGTGTTACTCCCCTTTAAAGAGCACACACTTCAAAGCTCCGCTGGTAATTCCACTCAAAAAGAATAAATCTGTGTCACCAGGAAGCCTCAAGTGATTCTATTAATTAACCCCTTGCATGCTGGTGACGAACCCCAGCCGTCACGCTCCGCGGTGCTCGTGTGCTGATGACGGCTGGGGTTCGTCACTGCCCCGCCCTGTTCATTTGTTTACCGCACAGCGGCGGAAACGGGCCAGCAGCGAAGGGGTTAAAGGCAATACCGTCTTCTGAGCTCTGTTTACATTCGCAGATTGACCCGCTGTGCACATTTACATTTCTTTCAGGTAAGCAGGCGCCCTGGCAAGAAGGCTCGTTTCACTCTCTGCCCGGCTTTGGTTTCACAGCACAGGAGACTCCCTGCCTCACACTGCAGCCGAAGCATTTCAGCTCTCAGAATTAACCGTCCCGGGATGGTTATCTTCTCAAAGAAAGGAACTGTTTCCCTTAAATTAATAATAGTATGGGATGTCATGCTCCTTCGATCCCGCCCACTTCGACCACTGGCTCAAGGCTGCCCCCCACCAGCATCACAGGGCATGTGAACAGGCTCTGGAAAGGGCAGTGGTTCCTTGCGTGCCCCAGCCCCCTTTGCTTACCAACATTTAGATTGGCAAGAGGGGATCTTGCAGAGAAAATATAAGGTTTTCTTTTTCTTAGTTTAATAGAAGCTGTCACTACAGCAAGGATGGTTGCCTGTCACCCTCACCTGAAATAAACAAGTAAGTGGTTGACAGCACACACAGGCTATGAGATGGCTCTTTACAAATACAAGACTATGACGATTTGCGTTTGTTTTTTCTTTTCTTTTATGGTGAACTTGACGTTGATCTGATTCAGTTTTGGAGTACTTAAGGTACTGAAAAGTATTCACTAAGAGATAGGCTGATCTTTGGATGTTAAGGTAAATGAAGGGAGACACGGCGGATTGTTGTGTAGAGTGGTTGGTAGTGGTTATTAGATACGCATTTAACGGAGTGTCATTGTTGTTATTTTTTCAGTCGCTGGTCCTGATGAGAACCCGGTACAATATCAACTGGGTTCGAAACGCGTCGACCTTTTATGTTTTCACAACAAGTGCAGCAAATGGAAAAAGTCCCCGTGCTTAAAATAAAAAAATAAAAACCAAAGGAAAATTAGTTTGCACAGAGGGATGTTCATTTTCATTAGGAGAGCATACAAAATAACTTAGAACCAAAATAATTGTTTTGTATATAATAATTTTTATATGTATGTTCCTTTGTTTGTATTTCAAATGTTTCTCTCTTTTGTTTTTGTATTGTACCTAGGTTATTGTCTACAACATTTTATTCTTTTATTGTTTAATGTATATACATGTAAATTGTGGGTGTGGAATGTAGATATCAAAATTGACAAAATGAAAAGAAATGGTTTTTGATACAAAGTAAACTGAAATAGATTTTGAAAAAATAAATGAAAGAAATGAGACAAATATTGTCACATTAACATTGATTCATATGTGTGACCCATATACGAAATAAGTCACGAAGTTATATACAGTACTGGCATTTGTTGTGTTGTTTGGATTCAAAGGGCCTAGCCTTACTGTAAAGAGGCCAAACCTTCATATTGTTAACAATTTAAATTCAGGCAACCATATGCCAGGCACACGGTACCTCAAGACCGAATGTTAGTAGTTTCTGCGCATGCGTGAGAGTTTTCCATCTCAAAACGGGTTAGTCAAGCTCCTATTTACGTAGGTCTAATTCGCACATGTGCAAAAGCATTTTCCAGTTTAAAGCGGGTTTTAGTTGCGTTGCGTTCTATTTTTATTCGTTAAGCATGTGTAAAGCTCTTATTCCCATATGTAAATGTTGTGTGTGCATAATAATTTCATTTTCTTTATTATTTCTAATAATTAATACTGTTAATGAGGGATTTCTCAGAGCAAGTTTTGTTTTCTTGAATCCTTGCTCCATCAATAGTACCCCAGGGTGCCACCATCCACCTTGAAAAATGCTCTACCGGCTGAATTCTCCACCTTTATGGCAATTTTAGTCTGGCATCCACTGCTCCTGCCGAATGAGTTATATTAAATGGTTCCACACTTTCTGAGGTTGAGCACAGATATTTCATTGTTGAATTAAATTTAGAATAGATGCCCTCATCTGTTGCCACAAAAAATCTGTCAACCAATTCCTTCATCGTCCTCTGTCCTGGATGCCCAGCCATCAGAGAACCATAACATAACCTCAAAATCTGTTGGACTTCTTTTAGGAGTCCTAAATTGAGAATCTATTTAGGTGGCATCCTGACAGCTGGAACTCAGATTTGACTACTAGAAACTGAGATAGAAAGAAGAAGGACTGAAGAGAGTGAGAATTGAAGACCTGCACCAAAGATCGGCGCAAACCCTGCCAAGCTGTTTGCACTTCCACCCTTGCTGGGATCAACTTCACCAAGAGCGGACCACCCTTCACAAAACCCTTGGTGGACTGGCCAGCACCTCAATAACCAAGAAAGATCTTGGTTGGAGCGTAGGGGTAAAAATTACTATTCCCACTCCAGTGAGTGCAACACTAGAGAAAGCATTGGATAGCGTAGGGGTAAAAATTACTATTCCCACTCCAGTGAGTGCAACAGTAGGAAAAGTGTTTGATAGAGTAGGGGTGATAATTACTATTTCCACTCCAGAGAGTGCAACAGAAGGGAAAGGGATGGATAGCGTAGGGGTAAAAATTAGTATTCCCACTCCATAGAGCACAACAGTAGGGAAAGTGTTGGATAGCGTAAGGCTAAAAATTACTTTTATTTTTTATTTTTTTATTTTAGTAGTTTTATATAGCGCTAGCCTGACCCAAGGGTATCAGAGTGCTTTACAGAGTAAACATTTAAACGATATCAATCTAGACAAGAGAAAGAGATACAAATAATGCATGGCAATGTTGAGGGGGTCAACTTCGTAGTCGAGGGAACATCTGTATCATAGTCTCGCTGACATGGTGATGGAGCGGTAATTAAGAGTCTGTTACCCCACTCTGAGTGCATAGGGGTAAAAATTACTATTCCCACTCCAGAGAGTGCAACAGTAGGGAAAACGCTGGATAGCGTAGGGGTAAAAATTACTATTCCCACTCCAGAGAGTGCAACAGTAGGGTAAGTGTTGGATAGCATAAGGGTAAAAATTACTATTCCCACTCCAGAGAGTGCAACAATAGGGAAACTGTTGGATAGCGTAGGGGTAAAAATTACTATTCCCACTCCAGTGAATGCAACAGTAGGAAAAGCGCTGAACAACGTAGATTTTAAAAATAACATACTTAAAAATGAAATACATATTGTAATTAAATAATGATTTATTGATACATCTGGAAAGAAGAAATATTACAAACATATCAAAAATAATAAGTACTTTAATAACATTAAATACTTCCCCCCTATTCCCCAATAAACACTCAACACACGCCCATAATATTTCACGCAATTAAATTAATTTTCAATTACTCAATTAATAAAAAGTAATTTTCAATTAATAATTCATTAAAAAACTAATTATCAATACCAATAAATATGTAATACAAATTAATACTCCATTGATAATTAATTACCCAAAAAATTAATTTTCAATACAAATAAATAATATTTAATAAAATTAATATCAAATTAATAATCAATTAACAAAACATATCAACACCAATGAATAATGTTTATACACATTAATAACCAATTATTAATTTATTAACACAATATTAATTATCGATACTCAATTTTTCTTAATAAATTACGTAATTACAAATAATTTTTGGGCCCCCCTTTTTCCCCTATAAACCCACAACCCACTCCAATAATAAATTAATACGATTAAAATAATTATCAATTAATAATAATTAATTACCAATTAATAATTATTTAACAATAAATTATAACAATAATTTTAAATGAATAGTTACTTAATTAAAATTAAATTACTTCCAACCCTATTCCCCTATAAACCCACAACCCGCTACACAAATAAAGCACAAAATGTAATGAAAATAAATTTATAATTCCTAAAAATTATTATTTAATTTACTATAATTACATTACTTCCCACTCTATTCCCCTATAAACCCTCAACCCGCTAAGGTACTAAAACGAAAAATTTACTTTAAAAAAATGACTAATTTCTAAAGAATGTATACATTTTTTTTAAAAACAGTGCAATCATTAACAAAAATATAGAACACATACATATAAAACACATACTAAAATACATAACCCTCATATAAATATCGATATTATTAACATCGATAATTTAACTATTGATATTACTAATATCGATATTTGCAACATCGATATGTCTTACCTTAACTTCGATATTCTGGTTGTCAATATTCTTGATTTTGATATTTTATCCCTATGATATTTAAAACTCGATATAAATGTTCTTCGATATTTAAAAATCAATATTTTGACTGTCAACCAAGACAACTAGAAAGCTCGAAGCGCAGTCCTGCCAGGGTTTATTCAGTACGACTCAGGGTTTAAATCTGGTACAAGGTAGTGCTGAGAGCATCGTTTTCATACCATACACCCCCTCAACACAGATTAGCAATAATTGGACTTGCAGTGAAAAAAACATAAAGATTAAAGTAATGTTATAGTTAGGTATGGTAAAAAGATCTTATGTTAAATGAAACAGAAATTCACAGAAAAAAAACAAAGTCTAAAGTGACCTTATAGTTAAACTAAACATTTAAAACTCAAAATACACTGAAACTCCCAAGCTATACTATACTGAGCTAACTATACCTTGGCCCCCGTCATGTACTGAAGAAATGAAATCTTCATTCTCAGGGAATACTTACTAATAAAAAAGAACTTGGCACAGAAGCTGAAAATATGAAAAGACATCTTTATTAAACTTAATAAGTGAGGCCACGTCACACAGAAGCCGTAGCAACTGAATGAGGTAGTCTGAAGAGTACAGAGAACAGAGGCCTGTTATATGCTCTCAGGGTTACAAACTTCTGCATACAAGTAAGGGGCAGTCCTAGCTTTTGCAAGCATGCAAAATGCCTAACATTCCTTCTTACACAAGCCGGACAAACCCATAGTAAAAGGACCACAACCCATATCATAAACAGACCATAAAAGAAGGAACAGAAAACAGATAAGGGGTGTGTGTGTGTGCATACCATACTCTACAATGTCCTGTGCTTTGATCCTCAATCTTGATCAGGTAAAGGGCAGGAACTGGTTTAACAAGGTCAGCTTCAGGCAACAGGGTCAGTTCACTCAGGTCAAACAGGAGTCAGCACAAACTCAAGCTAAGGTCTACATGTCCTTAAAAGACTTGTTTCAGCCACAATCATGGCCTATGTGAGGGCAACCACAAAATGGCTGCCATACACAAAATGGAACCCATGGGTTCAGAATTCACAGAACCTCAGACCCTCCTTTTGCCCTTACATATGCAATCACTCAGTCTGTATCTGAATCGATGTCAATATTATCCGTTATTCCCTTCACTAAGGCATTATTACTCAAGTTATCTTTCATGGAACGCAAGGGATAGACTTCGTTGGCATAAAACATCGTCTGATATGCCCATACAGACCCATTGTAACTAAATGACAGAACAAAATAGGGAATACCTCTATCTGTAGTATGTGGCATAAGACCACACATCCAACAATTAGTGGTGTTCATTACTAACTGGTATTGATGCTGAAACTGTACAAAGGAATTATTCACAAATTCCGACCTTCTAATCTGCTCGTGTTCAGGTAAGATATGAAAAGAATGCAAAGAAGTAGTAGTATGAAATACATAGGTTGGGAGGTGGGTGCAGAAGTCAATTGGGTAGTGAAAATGATCCAACCCACAAAAGACAACTTCATGCATAAAAATACTAGAAAACATGTTATTAAGAACATATGGACAACAGGAGAAAGTAATGACCACTATTACAAACAAAATTATATTTTTTCACAACTCTAAGCAAAAAGCAAATCCTAAAATTATCTAGTAACATTTCTATGGCTCCTATGCACTTCAGTAACTTATTATATGTTCAGGTGAAACAGTGGTGATCCTCATCAATGCTCTGAGGTGAAAAGGGGATACTCTTCCACAAAGAATGGATTTTATTCTGCTTTTACTAAACAGAATACTACTTTAAAACAATTCCAGTAAAACAATAATGATCAGTCTCCTCAAGCCCATTTTATGCAATCACACGGAAACCACTTGTGAAACCAACTATGCTCAGAGTCCGTTCAAAAGCCTCTCTGGCAGGCTTCTATTGTCCATCATATCTGCTCCAGTTGTTGCATGGGTCTCTGGATTCAGGCCTCCCATGAAAAATAGTGTTTTTCAGTATCCGTTGGAGTGCCCTCCTGGCAAACACTCACAGCTCATTTGAAAGTCTCAATGTCTCAAGGCAGTGCACCAATATCTCTGCTCTGCAACAGGCACTACAGATAGTGTGCTCTTCATTGATCAAGGGCACAGATCATCCTATACAGATCCGGGTCTACATTCTCAGGCTCCAACACCCATCATTCAGTGTCAGAGGACGCTCAGGCTGCTCTTTCATGGGCACCAGAATGGAGTGCCTTTTGCCAATCTTGGATCCTCCGGTGCACTGCACTTCCGTTGGAGCAAAGGAAAAGGGGTTGTGTGGCCAAAACTCAGGCCAAGGGGCTCAAGGGACTGCACACTGTCAGAGGTTGCCAGCACATGACAGGTGCTCTTTTGCACTGAAATCCTGGTTCTGTGATGTCCAATGCCATCTGATGGAGCAAGTGCGATGCTTTAAACAGTTCATTGTATAACAAGGGGACTGAAAAAAGGTGGCCTGCAATCTTCAAAGGAGTGGCCATACGCCATGGGACAATTCTGCGTTGAATTACACTGTCATTCGCAAAGGCAATACAAAAACAAAGGCAGTAGGCAAAACAGTGCCTCTAGGCTCTTCAATTGGGTTTCCGTGTGAGAGCATATTCTTTACCATCTAAGGGTAGATAGCGACATGGGAATTCTATCTGAATGGATGTCCTCACACATAGTGGCATTGTCTAATGGGGTAAACACATTTTATCTCAATGATTACATATAGGTGTTCCTAAATTCCTTATCTAGAACATCTCAAAAGAAAAATCGCATAATACAGATTATCAGGGAAAACAGTCTGGTTATACAAAAGGGAATTATACATAAGATTGGGGTCCATGGTACATTACTGCAATCTGAAAGTGTGAACCTGAACAATACACTAATAATAATAAAAGCTGACTGGTGAAAAGAATATGGAAAAGGGAAATGGAACTAGGACACAGCTAAAATCCCAATAACTAGGCACGATGCGCTTGGGTGATAGTCAGGCATGTGACACAATACCAAGAGTATGGGTGATACACAAAAGGTCAAAATAATACACAAATTTAAACTCTACCACTGGCCGCTACACCATATACGGTAATCTCAGCTAATGTTCCAGTTCCTTCTTCAGGGAAAAATGAAACCTGGTTTCCTTTATGGTACAAGGTCATACACTACTTAGGAAGCAGAACAAAACTGACTAATGTAATATAAAAATTAGGTCACCATGCACAAAAGTCACAGATCTATAATTTATCCTTACGTCCAATTCAGGATACATAATTTTAGGGCTGCCTTTTCCTTAAGGGGAGGGACAGTATGTGACTAACAGCATGCGACACACTTTGGTTCTGTATATCTCTTTTTTATTTTCCTTCAAATACCATTAAATCCAAATTTGACATACACTGATGAAGTGTTGTCTGTTTTTCTGTGAAATTTTGTGTCAAAGCAAATCTACCCAACTGTTTGCAGGATACACATCGTCATGTATATCCCTTCACAACACAGGAAAACTTGTAATAGTATTATAAGCAGCAACATAAAACAAAAACATGCAAAAAAAAACGCACAAAACGGACATGTCAAGCCATCAGATATACTCACTGTATATCAAGCACAAAAAGCATAGACAAAACAATAGCATATATGAATGAGCAGTGACGCACAACACCAGGTCATGTACTAACAATATTCGGGCCTGTTTAATTTGTCAGGTTTAAAATCCTCACCCTCCTTTTGACAGCAAATCACCACGTAGTGGAGATTTGGCTGTCAAATGCAACTTACTGTGTGTAACTTCTGACACACAGGACCAACAGGAACAATTCATAAAAGGATAAAATGCAAGAATATGTAAAATGCACAAACATTTCTTTTCAAAGAAATTACGCAAAAACACATCTCTTTTCAACCAACCAAACTCACGTGTCTTGTCATCCTTAAAATCACCCAGAACAATCCATGAATGATCTGTGAGCAGAAGCAAAAAGAAAAAATACACCACACACAAAAGGGAGACATTTCTCATGACAAACAGACATCAATTATAACTTTTAATCAGAAGACAAAACATGATACACATTAACAGACACAAAAAAAATGTCCATTACTTAACTGTTACCATCTTGTCAGTCAGCTTGCAACATGAAGCCCTTTTAACTTTCCAAAAGTAAAATTCTTTCACTGACACTCTGCATGTCCCATGCGCCAACACCCTTTGAGGCCCTGCTTTTCCAAGCAATCATTTCTCCATCTGTTTACACTTACTCCTAACTCCCACCTTACTGACCTTAAGGTCAAAATCTGCCTTGCGGGCTCCTCAGCCCTCTATCTCTTCCTCACTCTTAATGCTGAAAAAAGACAAAAAACCTTCCCAACTCTTTCTAACCTGCAATAACCAACCCTATTTAAAACACATGATATATATATTACTCCTGTTAGGGGCTACACTTTATTTCTATTCTTAGATTATTAAAACAGTTACTGTGACTAATTTGCAAAACATAATAACATAACATACCATCTTTAGAACAGATGTTTGCTATTACCCTATGCAATGGTACTCATTTCAGCAACATTAAATGAATCTCACTGGGCCATTTAAAAGCAAACCCCAAATAGAGACAGTCTGCAAATTTGTATTACACCTAAATGTATGCATTTACTGAAGCCTAAAGCACTTTAAAGCTATCATAAATGGCAAGAATGCTGTTTTAAATGGTCTATTTTACCCAAATTCGACTTTCATGTTTGGGGCACTTAAAAATAAATATCCTATACTTGTGATACATATTAATCATCCTCAGAATGTTCTTTACAAATTACAGAGATTGGTCATTAGACATATCCCATGTAAATCCTTAGAAAAATGAGTTTTTTACGCTTGCGCTAGGTAAGATGTCATATGCTAATGTCCTCATTATGCAGTGCAACACAACTCAAATTAAATTATAATGCTAGGAGGTCACAGTATGAGCATTAAGCTTCATGAATAGTAAAAAACGAATTTTGTAGCACTTATTTTTAATAATTATTCTTCATAATTAATATTTTTTTTAATAAACCCAATTATTTTTGATAATTCCACATATAAGAGCAAGCTGCATCCCTTGCCTATCATTTTTAGACGCATTCATTTATAAGCCCAAGCACAGACGCCTAACTTGAAACATGACAAAATGTTTGCGCCATTTTTTTCTTTCTAAAAAGGACAATTTTATTTAGCAACAGACCCAAGAATATGCTTACAAAATGTTGCTTAATAGACTGAAAACATCAAGAAAAACCACGAACAGACATTAAGCTCATTTCAGACATAAACAGAAAGGGATCAAAACACTCAGGGCACACAATACAGCGCGCTTTAGCCATGCATCTTGTGAATAGCACCATCGCTATGTACTTACAGAAGTTGCACTAATGGGAAACCCACATAGACATTTAAACACACATTTAACCCACAAATCAATACTTAGGACAGAAACCAAGGACAGCCCACAGACTGTACTTAAACCAAACCATTTGCAAATACTAGTTGTAAGTCATATTTACAAGAAGCGCTTCTCAATAGTGTTCCAAAAGACTGCAAAAACAGCCCAACAGACTGATGTACATCCAAGAAGCGAAAATACACTCAATTCACTAGCTTTGGCTAGCAGAACACCAAAAATCGTTCTACATATAAAAAAAAATGCACAGAACAAAGGATCCTTGTATGTATTATGTCCATATTTTAATTCCCTGGGGATACAAAATCACCAAGGAAGAAATATGTTTGTAAATCTAAACCTATTTAGATATTTCCCGCTGGGGGGCCGGCTAATTTACTTCACATCACACTATGGTACCTTCCAAAAAAGCAACACATTTTTCCATGTGAGCTTGAGAACAGGCATGCCAAAAAATACTGCGGAATACGCAAGTATTATAATCAAAGTGGTGCTTAAGGTACTTTTCGTACGTGCACCGTTCAACTAAACCAAATGGAGAAATATCTCCTCATTACCTGCCTACACAAATTGCAACTCGCATATACAAACCTATACAAATTCAAAGTTGGCCAACACAAATTCCGAAGTTCCAAAGCTACAGTCCCAAATTTGCTAAGATTAGGCATCTTATAGCTCACTAATCTAGCTTCAAACTTCAAGGGGTTATCTCTACCAATAAACTCGCAAATATACGAGCTCCTCGGCTTTGGTAATTTGCAATAACCAAATCAAAAACCAAGAAACCAAACCCCTCTGCTTTGGTAATTGCAATAACCAAATCAAAACCAAGAAACCAAACAAAGTCGTGGGAGCGACCCACTTGTACTTCTTATTTTTACTAATCAAAAGGTTATCCAAATTCTAACTGTCAAGTTCTACATGACCTAACAGTCTTTTTTAGAATACTCACGACAAAAAGGTTCTCAGTCAGGAGTGACATCATGTGGAGGATCAAAATCAGGAATAGCAGAAATATACTGGGCTGCAGAATCAAAGAATCTCCAGAATCCCTGTGCACAGAGTACCTCCTTAGTAAATCCTGTTCTGTCCTCCTCAGTAGATTTCTGTCCAGATCACTCCCACAGAAAGTCACTTCTCTGATGAAGTCCACGTTGGCCGCGCCATTTGAAGAAATGAAATCTTCATTCTCAGGGAATACTGACTAATAAAAAGAACTTGGCACAGAATCTGAAAATATGAAAAGACATCTTTATTAAACTTAATAAGTGAGGCCACGTCACACAGAAGCCGTAGCAACTGAATGAGGTAGTCTGAAGAGTACAGAGTCCTTTTATATGCTCTCAGGGTTACAAACTTCAGCATACAAGTAAGGGGCAGTCCTAGCTTTTGCAAGCATGCAAAATGCCTAACATTCCTTCTTAGACAAGCCGGACAAACCCATAATAAAAGGACCACAACCCATATCATGAACAGACCATAAAAGAAGGAACAGAAAACAGATAAGGGGTGTGTGTGTGCATACCAAACTCTACAATGTCCTGTGCTTTGATCCTCAATCTTGATCAGCTAAAGGGCAGGAACTGGTTTAACAAGGTCAGCTTCAGGCAACAGGGTCAGTTCACTCAGGTCAAACAGTAGTCAGCACAAACTCAAGCTAAGGTCTACATGTCCTTAAAAGACTTGTTTCAGCCACAATCATGGCCTATGTGAGGGCAACCACAAAATGGCTGCCATACACAAAATGGAACCCATGGGTTCAGAATTCACAGAACCTCAGTACTACTTATGAACTTGCATATTAAATCACTCATGACATACTAAATGACATAAATTTTGACATCACACAAGGTATCTCAGTAATGGTGCGATGAAGCCCCAAGAGTGAGCGACCCCCCCATGGACGCCAGCGGCCAGATCTTGCACCTAGACTCCTGTAAGCACCCAAATCCCCGCTGCCTTTGGCCTTACAGAGTGGAGGGTTGGCAGCAGCGCCTGGCTCTGGCTGGGTTCCTTCAATCAGACCTCCCTTGGGTGCCCAACCCGAGCTGCACTCAGCCTTCAGCTATGTGGCTACCGCCCTCTTCAGCCACCTCACATTACTAGAGGGCTTCACAACGGCAGTTGGCCATGGGCTCTAAACTATGACCATACCTGTTTTTTATTACAATATTTATTTGGTACTGTGGTGCTGTTACCTTGGGTGATTCACTGAGTACTGGCACCACAGAAATATGTTGTTTTTTTTTATTATTATTTGACTTCTGGGGTGGTCTGTTTAGGACTCCCTCACATGTCCATGAGGGTTGGAGTGTGAAATATATTCTTTACAATGTGGCCAGCCATTCATATCACTTGGCACCGCAGTACCAGTGTGGCAGTACTAAAATGGCAGGCTGAAGAAAAGGATCTCTTGAACAATCAGAAGGCCCAATCTTTGATTTGTTTTTTTGTTATCACAGAAGTCCTGATTGACTCTTGTGAGACTAGGCCGACCCTGGACGCAATCAGAGGACAAAATGAAGTAATACCTATTGACAGCATCCTTCCAGTAGACTGGTCGAACCACCACATCATTCTACTCCGCATCAACGAATGGGAGGTACCGCCTACTTGCACCCAGAAAGCCCTGAAATGGGTTTCTGTAATATAAGTCAGCTTTCCTTAGAGGACCTGGAAAATAAAATTAGGTAACTACTCCCTCACCCCCCCATAGACCACCTCTCAACAGCCAACTTACTTCCCACTACAACTCAAATATGTCATCCATTCTAGACCAACTAGCTCCCCTTAAACTTAAAAAAATCAGAGAAGCCCCCTCGAGATCCTGGTTCAACAAAGACCTTACCGCAGAGAGAAGACAACTGACAGCGGCAGAAAGACTGTGGAGAACAACACCTTCCTCATCCCACCTTCAACAACTAAGAATGGAGCACAGAAATACAAAACCATATTGCCAAAGAACTCTGTAACAACTTTGCAAGATCGAACTATCCTTAGACCAAGACACTTTGCCATCCTCTGCAAACAGTTCCTGAAGATTAGAAGAAACCAATGCTCCCTCACAATCACCAAATCCACAAAAGGCAGCCACTCACCCTGAGCCCTCGGTTGTAATAACAACCCAAGATCACCCTCAACTATAAAGAAATGGCAGACATTCAACTTACAGACCAAGGACGACATATCTAAGACGATCGCAAATTCTAAGCCCTCCGCACACCTTGCTGATCCACTTCCGGCCTCCCTTTTGAAAATCTTCAACCATGCTTTAACTCCCCTCTGGACCTCAATAATAAACAGCCTCCTGTGTAATGGGTTGTTGCCCAAGTGCCTCTAACTAGGTCAAGTCACGTCCTTTCTAAAAAAAACAGGTGCAGACCCAGACAACCTCAACAATTTCATACCCATCTGCAGCCTCCCCTTCTTGGTGAGAATTCTAGAAAAATGCATTCTCTCCTAAATCTCCCAACAGATTGACTCCATCAATCTTGTAGACTTGCTACTATCATGCTTCAGAAAAGGATGCAGCATGGAGACAGCCCTACTGAACATAATTCAAGATTTACACAAGGCACTCCACTTTGATAGCTACTGCCTTCTCATCGTCCTTGATCTTTCAGCCGCCTTAAACGCAGTAGTTCACAAGATACTCCTAGAATCTATCCCAAAATGATTGTACTTGAATGCCCGGTCCTCAAATGGTTTACCTCCTATCTCCACAACAACCCTCAAATAATAAAAATTAACAACTCACCTGAAGACATGTCTTTCATAACAAGGGGAAACATCCTTTACAACGCAACTTTTACCACGCAGTGCCTTTACGACGCAACTTTTACAACGCAAACCATTACAACGCATTGCGCTGGGGGCGCTCTAGGATAGGGAATAGGTTTAATTTACTATCCAACACCTTCCCTACTATCCACGGGGACTGGAGTTGGAATAGTAAATTAAACTATTCACTATCCAGCGCCCCAAAGCACTATGCGTTGTAAAGGCATGCGCTGTAAAAACAGCGTTGTAAAGGCATGCGATGTAAAAGCATGCGTTGTAATGTCATACATCCCATAACAAGGGGTGTCCCCCAAGTCTCAGCCCTCTCACCTACTTTTTTCAATATATACATGACACTCCGCACCACCATATTCAAGAAAGCATTCTCTATCATCTATATGCTGACGGCACCCAGATCTGCCTGGAAATATCCCCACTTGAAGACGTACAACAACTTAATTCCACTCTCAAAAAAATTCCAAACTGGCTCTCACACAACCGCCTGAAACTCAACCAGAACAAGACAGAACTCCTACTCCGATCCAACAGTAGTCTGACCACCCAGGCCCCAGAGTGGATTAACACCATTGACACTCTGAATTGCAAACTAACACTTTTCATATCTGTCAACTCTTTGGGGATCTCCCTGGACTCAAGCCCAAGCATGAAGCAACACATAAAAAAAAAGTAAGTCGTAGTGTCTTTTACAACCTAAAACTCCTTCACAAAATCAAACCCTTTCTCCTCTGAAAAATATCTAGAAATTGCACACAAGATTTTGGTACTGTCTAGATTGGGCTACGGGAACACCACTCTACTGGCTCTGCAAAATCACACCTAGCCACCCTAAGTGCCACACTGAATACAGCAGCAAGGATGGTCATCAGATCAAAAAGACTCGATCACATCTCCCCCTCCCTGAAAATCTTTAAATGGCTCCCAATTGATGCTTCAAAATGGCCTGCCTAACCCACAAAGTCATCCACACCGGGAAATCTACTTACTTTGCGTCCAAACTCACCAAGGCTGGCCAGACTAGAAATCTTAGAAGTACCAGCACTATGCTTCTCATCCCTCCCAAAAAACGCAAACAAAAAGCCCTCACAAGCTCCTTCTCAGGTAATGCACCCAAAATGTGGAACTCCCTCCCAGTGCATACCAACCTCGAACTCCAGTGCAATATCGAACCCCTGTGTGAGCTTCAAAAGAAAACTAAAATATCTGCTCCTCAACCAACCCCTCAACCCCTGAGACTCCAATTCCTAGCCCCCCACTGGGCTCACCTGTTTCTCCCCTCTACTGGACTCACCTCCTGGAACTCCTGTAACCAGACCCTCAAAGGAACCTGAATTCTACAATCAATGCACGCCCACTTTGTCTTGTCTATTGCTCTTTGTTTTGTTTATGTCATGTAAAGCGCTTTCATACCCCCAGGTCTTGCCAGCGCTATATACAATCCTTTAAATAAATCAGATCAAATAAATAAATCATCCAGATATACATAACTTTTCCTGAGCATCAACTCTTTCAGGACAAAAAGGACCTATTTGTTAAAAAATGCTACTCTCTAAAAAATGGCTAAACGAATTAACAAAAAACAAGCATTCTGAGTAAAGTTCTACATTTTTGCCAAATTTGGTGTAACTGCAACTGCACAGTGGCAACCACTAGTGTATTTTATATATACTTATAATTACCTCCCGTATTACATCACGCATTATATATTCTATGACATCATTGATAAACATCACAGCAACATCTGAAACCACGTCATTAATGACAACACTGTGCATCGTGGGGCACGGGTTATAGTTACTATAAAGCAATATAGTTACTTAAAAATAACTGTAATTGGTGAATTTCAGTGCTTTTTTCATTTAAAAGTTATGGTTTAAGTGACATTTTCATATAAGTATAACACACTATTAACCTTTGTTTTTATTAGTGAATTTCGAAGGTTTTAAAAAAATGTAAAGTAACACCTTATTACAATTCCTAACTATAAGTCCCTTGAAAATTAGTTTTCTTACAGTGATATAGATAGATATATAATTAGATAAATGAATGTTGCATACTCTCCAGCTCTTCAACACTATTAGTCAAATTGTAAGGGTTGACATCACCCATCATTAAAAAGGAAAGCAAAAATATCCATATATTTAAATCAATGAACGTGATATTAAGTCTTCAAGTAGCCACAATGGACTCACACAGTGAAAACTAGGAAGCCAGGGGAAGAAAGAGTTAATGTTCAAAGACTTCTTATGGCCTCATCAAGGAAATAAACTCAGAGCAGAACAAAACCCCTGTTTTCACAATGCAAGCGATAAACCAGATATAATTTATTGATATGCAATCTTCTGGTACAGCTGCTTCTGGGCCATTCCTAAGTGAGCTGGGGGCAAAGTTCTCCAGGGAAGTCACCTCTCAGAATGTGGCAGAGAAAATCTTGTCACATTGCATATCAGTTCACACAGTGAGAAAAACTGATTTAAACTTTTCCCTTTCTGCAGTCCCCTTAAGCTAAAAGTTACTTTCTGACTACCTTAGCAGACACTTCTTTGGATATGTGGGAATGAACCATCACATGAGTTTCTATGTGTACAGAAGGTTTTAGGGCCTGATGACGAGCTTGGTGGTGTAGGAGCGGGACCACCACTGCCGCCCGCACCCGCATACGCCAAACCTGTGTGCACACCACCCGCCAGATTATTACTTTTTTTGTCAGTGGCTGGCAGTTCTTTGGCAGTCGCACAATGGTGCCTATGAAATAGGCACTACAATGGGAACGTCAAACGCAGTACCTGCATGGCACAAACTGGTGCAGTCCTTGCTGTGCAGGTATTGGGTTGCATGCACACAGGGGGGCATGTAGTAGGAACCACCATAATAACCGTGGCAGAGAGGAAACTTGTAATATGCTTTCCGGGATAGCCGCATTCCCGCTAATCATATTGTGGCCTCAAGACTCTTATCCCTGGTAGTTGTGGCGGTGCAATGACGGTCCAACTGCCCTAGTTGTAATAGGGCAGTTGGAAGATGGCCACACGATGCAACATTGAGTCTGGCAGTCCGTGGACTACCAGACTCATAATCAGGTCCCTAGTCAGAAATGGATACTCAATGAAGACATCTTCACCCTCTACTCTTGAGGGCATATTCCTTAAAAGTCATGAGCGAGGTGAAGCGGGTTAGCAGAGCGTTAATGTTAGTTTCGGCTAAACTGTAGCTTTCGTTCATTGACTGACATGTGCAAAATAGAAGCGGCAGAGAAATACAGTCTAGTGGCCAATTTCTTGCCTTAGGAACTTAAATACACATCAGATTTCTTATATTCAATAATCTGTTTCTAAGCACATTTTTAATACTCTCCATGCCTCAGTTTCCTAAGCCACCAAATTTGAGTGCACTTGGCGATTTGCGGGGTAAAAAAGGTGCTTAGAAAGTGGACAAAGGCGACTAGAATTTTCGTAATTAATCTCTTCCTCTGGATAATCTTAGAGTTCTAGAGAGGTGGACAGATGTGAGTCCTATGAATATTTCTCCTTCGTCTTTAGTGGACAATATAACATTAATTATTTAGATCTGAAACAAGAGTATTTCTGAGATTCTGTAAGTCTTTGATAAAGGTGAATAGAGTGATCTTTATTTGTTCTTTTTGGTGTTGAAAGTAAATTTGTTTGAAATAAAAATTTTAAGAAAGCACCCAGAGCTGCTGATCCCTGGAGTATCCTGAATAGCAGAGTTTGGGGGATCTTCTCAGGCAGTCATTGAGAATATATTTATTTATTTTTTAGGTTGTGTAGTTAACTGACAGGAAGTGTGCAGTGCATTCTCTATGAATTGCTCAATTGATGTAAGGAAGATTTTGAATTTAAACAATGATTGTCTGGTCTGCAATTAGAAAATGCTGAAACAGAAGATACATTCTTATTTATTTATTTATTTATTTATTTATTTATTTATTTATAATCCCTTAAACATTCACACATTTTCAAAAAATTGTATGGAAATTCTGCATCCTGAAGAAACTGATTACAATAAAATCCATCTTTTCTGGAGCAGTCAAAATAATGTTCATAATATAAATGAAGCATTGACTTGCCTCTTGCCCAAAAGTTTGCTCAGAAGATAGACTTACTGGAAATACATTTGAGTTTACAATTCATCAACATTTATGTGGGGGAAAAGTAATTTCTCAGTTAGCAGAATAGTTACATTCTCAGTCAAACACCTCACAGAGATTGTTGCTTCCTTTAGCTTCAGATACACTGCACATAACATTAGAAGGATGATCGGTAATTAGGTATCGAACTGAACAAAGCACTTCCAGAAATATTTATGATCAGAATGCTGCAAGCCGTTCCTTTTTGCAGCCTATATATTGGAGACATACAGGCCCTGATTCACAAAGAGGTTCTGCACTCAGACCTAGCAGGCTCTGCAGTTCTGGTGGGATCTCTGCACTCGGTTCAGAGGGCTCTGCAGTCGTGGTGGGTTCACTGCACTCGTGGCTGGATCGCTGCTCTCGGAACAAGGCTCTGCAGTTGTGGTGGGATCTCTGCACTCGGTTCAGAGGCTCTTCGTTCATGGTGGGCTCACTGCACTCGTGGCTGGATCGCTGCTCTCGGAACAAGGCTCTGCAGTTGTGGTGGGATCTCTGCACTCGGTTCAGAGGCTCTTCGTTCATGGTGGGATCACTGCACTCGTGGCTGGATCGCTGCTCTCGGAACGAGGCTCTGCAGTCGTGGTGGTATCTCTGCACTCGGGACAGAGGCTCTGCAGTCGTTGTGGGTTCACCGCACTTGTGGCAGGATGGCCGTACTCAGGACGAGGCTCCGCAGTCTTCGTGGGATCTCTGCACTCAGGACTAGGAGGATCCGCAGTTGTGTTGGAATCGTACCGATCTTGTGGCACGATTTCCACACTTGTGGCAGAGACTCCACAGTCACGGTGGGATCTCTGCACTCAGGACTAGGAGGCTCCAGAATCGTGGTGGGATTGCCTCACTCATGGCGGGATTTCAGCACTCATGGTGTAATCTCTGCACATGAGACAGAGGCTCCGCAGTTGTGGTGGGATCTCCGCACTTATGGCTTGTTCGCCACCCTTGAAACGAGGCACTGCAGTCATGGTGGGATCTCTGCACTCGGTTCAGAGGCTCCACAGTCGTGGTGGGATCACTGCAGTTGTGGCTGGATTGCTGCTCTCGGAACGAGGCTCTGCAGTCGTGGTGGAATCTCTGCACTCGGTTCAGAGGCTCTGCAGTCGTGGTGGGTTCACTGCACTCATGGCTGGATCGCTGCTCTCGGAATGAGGCTCTGCAGTCGTGGTGGAATCTTTGCACTCGGTTCAGAGGCTCTGCTGTCGTGGTGGGTTCACCGCACTTGTGGCGGGATGACCGTACTCAGGACAAGGCTCCGCAGTCACGGTGGGATCTCTGCATTCAGGACTAGGAGGCTCCGCAGTTGTGTTGGAATCATGCCGATCTTGTGGCACGATTTCCACACTCGTGGCAGAGACTCCACAGTCACGGTGGGATCTCTGCACTCAGGACTAGGAGGCTCCAGAATCGTGGCGGGATTGCCTCACTCATGGCAGGCTTTTCCGCACTCAGGACGAGGCTCCGCAGTCTTGGTGTAATCTCTGCACTCAATACAGAGGCTCCGCAGTTGTGGTTGGATCACCGCACTTATGGCGGGATCGCCGCCCTCGAAACGAGGCACTGCAGTCATGGTGGGATCATGGCACTTGTGGCAGGATCTTCACAATCGGGACAGAGGCTCCTCAATCATGATGGGATCTCTGCTCTCTGGATGGAAGCACTGCAGTCGTGGTGGGATCACCGCACTCGTGGCTGGATCTCCACACTACAGTTTCCCATTGTGCCATCACGAGTGCATAGATCCCTCCATGACTGCGAAGCCTCTGCCCTGAGAGCAAGGTCTCTCCGTGAATCAGGGCCTCAACGTATGGCCAGTAAACCCAAATCCATGCTAGGTTTTCAGGATAACCACTCACTTTGCAAGTTCCAACCAAATTTGCTGCATGCACATGTATTTTATGTGGATAGTCTGAAAATGGCACTGATGGCTGTATGCTGTACGTCGCAGATTTGCATGGTAACAACAATAAATAGCCTAAATTTGATTTGCTAGGGAAACTTTAACTATATATTGTTCAGCAGGGAATGCCTGACTGATAAAGAGAGAGATCAGCCAACTGTTGTGTAGTGCCAACACTATCACTAAAGGGGTATCTTACAAGGAAAAAGCAGAACACAAATATAAAGCAACTTGTTATTATTATTATCATTATTGAAATCTTATATAGAGCACAGCTACCCACGCAGGGTTCCCTGGCTGTTTAGCAACAGGTCAGGGTCTTACAGGGCGCCACCAAATCAGAACATCCAAGTCTTCAGCTGTTTTATAAAAGTGGTCTTTGATGGTCTTTGATGATCTTTGATGGTCTTGGATGGTCTTTGATGATCTTTGATGGTCGTGGATTGTCTTTGATGGTCTTGGATGATCTTGAATGGTCTTGGATGGTCTTTGATAGTCTTGGATAGTCTTAGGTGGTCTTTGATGGTCTTGGGTGGTCGTGGATTGTCTTGGATGGACTTTGATAGTCTTTGCTGATCTTTGATGGTCTTGGATGGTCTTTGATGATCTTTGATGGTCTTGAATGGTGTTTGATGGTCTTGGGTGGGCTTGGATGGTCTTGGATGGTCTTGGATGGTCTTGGGTGGGCATGGATGGTCTTGGATGGTCTTGGATGGTCTTTGATGGTCTTTGATGGTCTTGGGTGGGCTTGGATGGTCTTCGATGGTCTTGGATGGTCTTGGGTGGGCTTGGTTAGTCTTTCATGGTCTTGTATGGTCTTGGATGGTCTTTCATGGTCTATGATGGTCTTGGATGGTCTTGCATGGTCTTTCATGGTCTTTGATGATCTTTGATGGTCTTGGATGGTCTTTCATGGTCTTGGATGATCTTGGATGGTCTTGGATGGTCTTGGATGGTCTTGGATGGTCTTTGGTGGTCTTCGATGGTCTTGGGTGGGCTTGGATGGTATTGGATGGTCTTGGGTGGTCTTTGATGGTCTTAGATGGTCTTGGGTGGGCTTGGATGGTCTTGGATGGCCAGACCGCTACATATTGGGCTGAAATATAAATGTCCAGTTTTTTTAAAGCTTGCTAGGTTAGCCACATCTTCATTAAACTAATCACCACACTCAGGAGTCAGATTTGGGCAAGCCAAGACATGGATAAAGGGGGGTACATCCTTTACAACGCGGATGTTACACCGCAGTTCCCTTACGACGCAACTTTTACAACGCATGTTGTAAAAATGAATTGCGCTGGGGGGCGCTCCAGGATAGTAAATAGTTTTATTTGCTATCTAACTCCTTCCCTACTATCCATGGGGACTGGAGTTGGAATAGTAAATTAAACTATTCACTATCCAGCCCCCAACAACGCAAGTCGTGGTAACGACTTGCGTTGTAAAACATGCGTCGTAAAGTACTGCGATGTAAAACATCACGTTGTAACGACGTACATCCGGATAAAAGAGATGAGCCTCTCAGTCAAAAGAAGATAAAGTGAAGGGTGGGGATGTTAGGAAACGTAATTGACTGACAAATAGCCCAGAATCTGGTCCACTGATATCATGTGATCTTTACTGCCCTGTGGATGAGAATCAGGAGGCCATTGTTGGAGCCCAGGACTCATGGCCAGACGCTGTGTTTGTAGCCGAGGGTCATTTGTGAATGGCTTACTGATTTCATTACAAAGAACGTGAAAAAATCCTGCAATCCACACTTTATGGTGATTCAACCCACATACCTTTATGGGCATGATTTTTACAAAACATTAAACTTCACGTCACTTCAGCTCCCAGTAACATTTTTATATTGTGCACTAAGAAAACATGAAAAAGGATTACCCATGTAGGACAGAAGGGTGACAAAAGCAAACATCAATTCAGTTTCCATAAATAGCAAAAACAATGAGGTTATGCCGTGTAACCTTGTGCGTACATGTTTATTTCTCGTGACCTCATCCGGTCTTGCCTAAAGATAGTTTTTTACTATATAGTTGCTAAAGATTTATTGTTGCATGTGATAGGGCTGTCCTGGTGACTCATACATGCTACATGCAAGACAGGCCTGATCTAGTTGCATTAACTCTTTTTGAGCACGTACCTAAAAGGATTGGGGGCATCTTATCGGGCGGCAGCGATAGTTGTCGATCGTCGCTCTTAGCGAGAACTTTTTTATCGCCGGCTATCGCTGGCAATTATCACCATGCTATCACTGTATTAACAGGTACAAAAAGGGGGTAGTGATGGACAGGGCATCTGAACCAATCAAACACTCACACCCAGTCAACAGATCTGGGTTTAATACATCACCGTTCTTTAGCCCACTCTGCCACCTCAGTTCAGACAGGGCCATATGCAAATCAGTCTGAGGCATGGCTTGGCAGTTCGGGCTGGACTGTTCCCATGAGGCACAGGGTCAGACTGATTTGCATATGGCCCTGTCTGAACTGGGGTGGCAGAGTGGGCTAAAGAACGGTGATGGATTACTCCCAGATTTCTTGACTGGGTGTGAGTGTTTGATTGGTTCAGATGCTCCGTCCATCACCACCCCCTTTTGTATCACTGTATTAACAACGCATAGCGCAATGGCGATACATTTCCAGCGATAGCGGTGTTTTCCATGGAACATCGCTGGTTGTACATCTAGCGATAATTTACAAGGTAGTCCGTCGTACGCCGGGGTACGCCCAGTGACGCCCACTTTGCATCTCATTAGAGATGCAAAGCGAGGCGTCGGGAGAACAGGTGCTAACATACGCTAATGCATGTTAGCACCACCTTGTAAATAGGGCAATACAAATATTGCCGCTTTAGCGCCCAACAGTGCCGATAAAGCGGCGATACTGCCCTTGTTAAAATGCCCCTTAGTTCCTGGAAAACTATTATTCTAGATGGTTATATTAGCTAACTGTGAGTGTGAGATCACCAGTGTTTCTGCTGCAGGTTGCCCTTTGATTGGCTAACAAAAGCACCACTCACAGCAGAAAGAAATCTTCCTTAGACGTTGGACTGCTGGTGGTGACCAGCGCTGTAAGGCCATCCGGCCTCGAATAAAACAAGCTTGGAAATTTTCAGCGCGGCTACCGCGAGGTTACCCATGCGGTCGTACATGGGCTAGTTGCATGCTCGCATTGTGCAATTGCGTGTTCGCGTCCGTTTTTGAGTGCTCGCGGACAAAAAGTCTCGCGACCAAGCAAAAAATTCCGCAAGCTTGCAAATTGCAAATTTTTTGACAAATTCACACGATTCACGGAACGCGAATTTGTCAAAAATTTCCAAATTCCGCGAGAGGAACAGATTTTACGCCCATGCTTTCTTTTTGACATTGTTAGTGCAGATACAAGAGGCTGCACAAAAGCCCACCCACCCTCCCCACCATCCCTCTCCAGATCAAATCTTTGGAGAGAAATATAGGACTTTGGGAGGGGCGGACTGGAAGAGATATTGGGAGAGGTCCTTCAGGTCTTGCGTCAGCCATGTCTCTGCTGCTTCTGCTGACATAAGCTAGACCCTTCACCACTGAGCCAAATGGTCTAACAGGGGGTCAGCCCTCACTTTTCATGGTGGTGCAACCGTCGCTGGATTTACCTGCCCGCGTCCACAATGCGCGGGATCTCCGTCCGTACAAGAAAATGTCAGTGCCCCCCCCCCACTCGTAGGGAGACAACTCCCAACGCATCAGCGACATTTGTTGTTTTTTTTGTTTTCATCAACAAACCCCTCCTTTGGGTGTTTCTGGAAAGCGAAACATTTGGTGAGTTGGCATAACAAACAAGGCGCCCGCTCAACATGGTCACAACCTTTAGTGGAACCGCCACAAAGCTTGTTCGTGACAGGCAAGCGGGTATCTATGAAGTGGTGGTCCTGCACCAGGGAAGCGGAGGCTTCAGAGATCCCCCTGCCAGGCTCAGAATGAGCCCTTAAGTCTGGCCCCAACCTGCTAGGACATGTAGAGGGAGATTTACAAGGACTGGCGCATCCCTGCATATCAGCCTGGGTGCGCCAGGTAAGATGCGTCACGCAAGTTTACCTTTGCGCCACCACAAATGCGCTGCATCGTGGTGCAAGGATAAGCAGATGCGTGATGCATCTGATGGCGTAAGGGCGGCGCATTGCTGGAGTCATGTCGCAAGCGCGATGCAACTCCAGCAATGCTTAGGGGCTGCCCATACCTAACATGCTGCATCACGCCTTACGCCTGCTTCAAGCAGGCGCAGGGTTTTGACGGAGCGGCGTCTGAAAAGTGACTCAGTGAAATCTTGTAGATTTCACTGCGTCACTTTTATGAGGCTTTTTCCGATGGAACGCCCACCCTGCATACATTATACCTAACGCAGGTTTAATGTGGCGCAGGGCTTTACAACGTGACGCATCTCCCTAGATGTGTCACTTGGTAAATACGGCGCAGCATGGCGCATGGTTTAGGCCACCGCTGTGTCATAGAAGTGATGCAACGGCGACGTAAATGTGTCGCAAGGGGCTTGTAAATCTGCCCCGTAGTGCTCTATAGAACTCTATGTGACTGCGCAGGTCAAAGTTCATCAAAGGATGAACTAAAATAACTTTTTTCATTGAACAGAAAAGTGTTTTTAGGGCGTCAAGTAAGCACATCATTCAACCTACAGAAACCCTTAAACTTCTCCTCACCAGCCACAATCAAAGGTTTATGAGGTACATGTGGGAGTGTAATGCTGTGGAGAGTAGACCCCCCCCCCATCCCAAGCTCAGAGCATCACCAGTTGTTCCCCGAGATCCTGCCGGGGCCTTCCTCATGCTCGGCCGTAACCAGCAGTAAAGTGCTTCTGCTCAGTCCAGTCAGGGGTACCGACGGACAGAGTGGTGCCTCATTCCCTGAGCGTATGCCAGATGAGGTGAGGAGCTCTCCCGCATAAAGACGGGAATGTGTCCAATACGCCTGTGACAATCAACCATATTCAGGATTCACAGGTGATCGTAGGTTGTATTGAACCAATTACTTTCGATTGAGACTCTACCTATTTATGCACATTAAGCACTCTATTTGCAGTAGCAATTCAATCTTTAAGGTCCTGATGAAAGCCTGGATCAGAGGATCCATAGGCTGAAACATGTAGACCTGTCATCCTTGTGGACTTTTTACAGTGATTTGTTGAAACTGTACACGCACTGTTTTAGTTTTGACACTAGGATAGTGTCTATTGAAATTGTTTAGTGTCCTGGTAGTCAATTTTAAATAACCTTTTTCACACACAAAAAGTCACATACACTGCAATCATCACCTCTTGAAACAAGAATTTCAGCTCCTCGTTCTGGGATCATAGTGGATTCCATCTTGGGCTACTCCATAAAACATTCGTGAGCTCCCTTCCACCGTTGAGAAGGTTGCAGCCCTTGGTTGCACTAGGGTTTGCAGCTAAGAGGAGATCCCAGTTGATGAAGCATGCCACCTTAGTGGGTATTGGATTTCATCCCCTTTAAAAGGACTCCTTTAACCTAATTAGTTTAGTTTGTTGTTGCCAAACTTTAGTTCTCACTGAACAATGTTTTCTCTTGTGTTAAGTAAGGTTAAGTTTGGGGACAGAATACTGGTTGGTCTTTAAATATTTTCCCTAGGACCCCCTGGTGAATATTTTGTGATACGAACAACGATAAATAGCCTAAATCTGATTTGAAAGGATAACTTGACCTATATATTGTTCAGCAGGGAATGCCTGACTGATAAAGAGAGAGATAACCCAACTAGTGTGTAGTGTCACCACTATCACTAAAGGGGTGTCTTACAAGGAAAAAGCAGAACACAAATAAAATGTTTCTGCAAAGTAATTAAAAAAGCAACGTATTATTGTTATTATTATTATTATTGAAATGTTTTATAGAGCACAGCTAACCTAACAGGTTTTCCTGGCTGTTTAGCAACAATTTAGGGTCTTACATGGCAAATCCAAATCAGAACATGCAAGTCTTCAGCTGTTTTCGAAAGATGGTATTTGATGGTCTTGGATGTTCTTGGATGGTCGTTGATGGTCTTGGATGGTCTTTGATGGTCTTTGATGGTCATGGATGGTCTTCGATGGTCTTTGATGGTCTTTGATGGTCTTGGATGTTCTTGGATGGTCGTTGATGGTCTTGGATGATCTTTGATGGTCTTTGATGGTCTTTGATGGTCATGGATGGTCTTGGATGGTCTTTGATGGTCTTTGATGGTCTTGGATGTTCTTGGATGGTCGTTGATGATATTGGATAGTCTTTGATAGTCTTGGATGGTCTTGGATGGTCTTTGATGGTCCTGGATGTTCTTGGATGGTCGTTGATGGTCTTGGATGGTCTTTGATGGTCTTCGATGGTCTTCGATGGTCTTGGGTGGGCGTGGATGGCCTTGGATGGCCTTGGATGGTCTTGGATGGTCTTGGATGGTCTTTGATGGTCTTGGATGGCCTTGGATGGTCTTTGATGGGCTTTGATGGTCTTCGATGGTCTTGGGTGAGCGTGGATGGTCTTGGATGATCTTGGATGGTCTTGGATGGTCTTTGATGGTCTTTGATGGTCTTGGATGGTCTTGGATGGTCTTTGATTGTCTTGGATGGACTTGGATGGTCTTTGATTGTCTTGGATGGACTTGGATGGTCGTTGATGATCTGAGGTTGTTTAGCAAATGCCAAAAGCCAGACCACTACATTTCAGCCTGAAATATAAATGTCCAGTTTTTATAAACCTTGCCAGGTTAGCCACATCTTCGGTAAACTAATCAATATACTCAGGAGTCATATTTGTGAAAGCCAAGACATGGATAAAGGAGATGAGCCTCACAGTGAAGGGTGGGGATGTTAAGAAATTGACCGGCTTACAAATAGCCCAGAAGGTGGTCCACAGATATCATGTGATCTTCACTGCCCTGTGGATGAGAATCAGGAGGCCAATGTTGGAGCGTAGGACTCGTGGCTAGAAGCTGTGTTTGTAGCCGAGGGTCATTCGTGAATGGCTTACTGGGTTTATTACAAAGAACGTGAAAGAATCCTGCAATTCACACTTTATGGTGAATCAACCCACATACCTTTATGGGCGTGATTTTTACAACGCGTTAAACTTCACGTCACTTCAGTTCCCAGTAACATTTTTATATTGTGCACTAAGAAAACACGAAAATGGATAACCCATGTAGGACAGAAGGGTGACAAAAGCAAACATCAATTCAGTTTATATAAATAGCAAAAACAATGAAGTTATGCCGTGTAACCTTGTGCGTACAAGTTTATTTCTCGTGACTTCATCCGGTCTCGCCTAAAGATAGTTTTTTACTATCTAGTTGCTAAAGATTTCTTGTTCCTTCCATGTGATAGGGCTGTCCTGGTAACTCATACATGCTACATGCAAGACAGGCCTGATCTAGTTAGACTAACTCTTTTTGACCATATACGTAAAAGGCTTACAGGCACATGCATCAAGCTTTTTTGCAAGCTCAAACGGAGCTATTTGCAAAAATCGGCAGTTTGCGCCCGCAAGAAGGGCTTTTGCGATGCATCAAGGTGTAAGGCACTCGCAATTTAAGAAATTGCAATATGTTGTGATTGCATTTAAGGAATCGCAATTTGCGATTCCTTAAAGGCAGTGCCAGAACCACTTTTAAACAGTGATTTCGCTATTTGGGGATGCAAATTACCGAGCAATTAAACTGGTTGGTAATTTGCAAAAACTTTGAAAAATGCACTAAAGTCCATTTTTCAAAGTTGTAGGTTACACACACACATGCCCTTGGAGACATGTGTGTGCGCAACATGGGAGCACATCATGATTTCAGGGGTGCAAAAGGTTGTCCTTTTGCCACCCTTGCACCCTTGAAATTGCATGCGCAATTTGCGAGTACCTATTGGTACTCACAAATTGCGCATGCAATCTACCATTCATTTCTATGGGCCTCTGAGCCCATTGGAATGAATGGGGAGCCATTCCTTAATTGCGACTTGCAATTTGTGAGTCGCAATTAAGGAATGTTTAGGAATCACTATTTTTATAGCGATTCCTACATGCGTAGGCTTTTGCGAGTCCTAAATTGCGATTCCTTAATAATCGCAATTAAGGACTCGCAAAATCCTACCTTGATTCATGTAACTCTAATGTTCCTGGAAAACAAATGTTCTAGATGGTGATATTAGCTAACTGCGAGTGTGAGATCACCAGTATTTCTGCAGCAGGTTGTCCTTTGATTGGCTAACAAAAATACCTCACACAGCAGAAAGAAATCTTCCTTAGACGTTGGACTGCTGGTGGTGGCTAGCGCTGTAAGGCCACACGGCCTCGAATGAAACAAGCTTGGAAAGAAGAAGGAAACAAAGTTGCAGTTGCTTTCCTTTGAACGTGTCTCTAACAGAGGCATTATTTGTGCAGATACAGAGGCTGCACATAATTCCCCCCCCCCTCCCTCTCCAGAACAAATGATTGGAGTGAAGTATATTTTATTTATTTATTTAAGTATTTGTATAGCGCACATCTACCCGGAGGCATCAAGGCGCTTGACGTATAGAAAGAGACCCGGTAATTTGGGAGGGGCGGACTGGAAGACATATTGGGAGAGGTCCACTGTTGACCAGGCGACCCTTCGCCGCTGAGTCCAACGGTCTAACAAGGGGTCAGCCCTCACTTTTCATGGTGGTGCGACCGTTGCTGGATTTACCTGTTCGCGTCCACAATGCGCGGTATCTCCGTCCTTACTAGAAAATGTCAGTGGCTTCCCACTCGTAGGGAGACAACTCCCAACGCATCAGGGGCATTTGTTGTTTTTTGTTTTCATCAACAAACCCCTCCATTAGGTGTTTCTGGAAAGTGAAACACTTGGTGAGTCGGCATAACAAACATGGCGCCCGCTCAACATGGTCGCAAGCTTTAGTGGAACCGCCACAAAGCTTCGTCGTGACAGGCAAGCGGGTATCTATAAAGCGGTGGTCCTGCACCTGGGAGCGGAGGCTTCAGAGAGCCCCCTGCCAGGCTCGGAATAAGCCCTTAACACCTTCGGTGCTCATGACGGGCTGAGCTCGTCATGAGCCACAGCGCACCGGTGTTCATGAGGAGCTCAGCTCGTCATGAGCCGTGGAACGCTCAGGTGCGGGGAGAATTCCGCCGCTGTGTTGAGCGTTCCACGGGAGGCAATCAGGCCCGGACTGGCCGTTGCGGGAACCGGGCAATCCCCCGGTGGGCCGCATGGTTTGGGGCCGGTTTTGGCCCCCTGGGGCCGTTTTTATTACAGGGCCGTTTTTGCAGCTATGCTGCAAAAACGGCCCTGTAATAAAAATGGCCGAAAACCGGCCCTGGCACAGAGCGCGGTCGCACCCCAGGGGGGCCGGCCGAGAACTTTGCCAGGGCCGGTTCTGGTTCCCAGTCCGGCCCTGGAGGCAATGCACCTGTGACGAGCTCAGCTCGTCATGAGCACTGGAGCGCCGGAGCTCATGACGAGCTGAGCTCGTCATGAGCATGCGGGCACTGTGTGCGCCCCCCTCCCCCCCAGCACAGCGGGGGAATAACCCTCGCAGCGAAGGGGTTAAGTCTGGCCCCAACCTGCTAGGACATGTAGGGGGAGATTTACAAGGACAGGTGCATCCCTGCATATCAGTAGGGATGTGCCAGGTAAGATGCGTCACGCAAGTTTACCTTTGCGCCACCACAGATGTGCCGCATCGTGGTGCAAGGATAAGCAGATGCGTGACGCGTCTGATGGCGTAAGGGCGGTGCGTTGTTGGAGTTGTGTTGCAAGTGCGACGCAACTCCAGCAATGCTTAGGGGCTGCCCGTACCTAACATGCTGCGTCACGCCTTACGCCTGCTTCAAGCAGGCGCAGGGTTTTGACGGAGCGGCGTCAGAAGAGTGACTTAGTGAAATCTTGTAGATTTCACTGCGTCACTTTTACAAGGCTTTTTCCGACGGTACGCCCACCCTGCATATATTAAACCTAGCGCAGGTTTAATGTGGCGCAGGGCTTTACAACGTAACGCATCTCCCTAGCTGCGTCACGTGGTAAATACGGCGCAGCATGGCGCATGGTTTACGCCACCACTGCGTCACAGAAGTGACGCAACGGCGGCGTGAAAGTGTCGCAAGGGGCTTTTAAATCTGCCCCGTAGTGCTCTATAGAACAGCCATGTGACTGCGCGGGTCAAAGTTCATCAAGCGAATAGCTAAAATGACTTTTTTCGTTGAATAGAAAAATCTTCCTAGGAAATCAGGTAAGCACATAATTCAGCCTACAGAAACCCTTGAACTTGTGCTCACCAGCCAGAATCTAAGGACTTTTTAGGTAAATTCAGAACAAATGGGAGTGTAATGCTGTGGGGACCCCCTCCCCCCCAGCTCAGATCACCACCAGTTGCTCCCCGAGATTCCGCCGGGGCCTTCCTCGTGCTCGACCCTGACCAGCAGTAAAGTGCCTCTGTCAGCCCGAGCAGGCTTCATAAAGTGCTGACGCCTCACAGCGCCTTATCGCCCGGAATCGCCGGACTTTGCTCCATCTGGACAGTTTGCACTTTTTAAAGAGACTTTACAGCAGGATTGAGCAAGAATCCCGAGGCAATCTTAAAATCCCCGGGCTCTGACGCAGGTTCATAGTTCACGTAGTGAAAGTCTTTCCCCGGAGTCCCCTCGACGGATTCCTGGTGCAAGGGAAGCACGCGCCGTCCTCAAAGATAAAACTCATTTGCCCTCAAAAAATGCCAAATAATTCCAGAGTTTTGAAAGTTCTGGCCCTGCTCAAACAGTAAGCACTGGCTGTGCTCCAGCTCTTCTATCAAGGAAAAATGGTGGCTGACTGGGGAGGGGGCGAGGTTGGGGACTCTCTTCACAGCTGAATCAGGCAGTTCTACCCCAACTCTGCTGTGGCACTTCTAAGTAATTCCTTACAGATGCCCTCTATCTAGCTACCTATGTTGACCTATTACTTAAAGGGCCCCCATTTGATCTCTCTTTTTGAACCCCTGAAGCACTTTGGTATGACAGAAGGGGCCACAGACACCTCTGCGGGTCCTACTAGAAGAAGGACTGACCTCGTGCAAAACGTCTGCAATCAGATCCCCGGGGCCGTCCCTCGTATGCACAGGGCATGCGCTCTTGCTAATGAGGGAGCACATTTATTCCTTGCACCCACACTGCAGTACAGATGTGGGGGTAAAGCACAGCTCTGAGCAGCAGTGTGCACCACAAGGGAGATGGAGCATAGTCAGTGCATCCTCTGAGGGTGACTCTTGCAGGGGAGGCAGCAGGGTTCGAGTCGGGGTACCACACGGGTGGACGGCGTCCCCCCACTTATTTTAGCGGGGGGACACCGTCCCCCCTGCCAAACAGCTGGACTTCACTCTTTGGCCTCTCTGAGACGAGGAGCTCGGCACCTTTCATGACGTCACTTCCGGCGGTGACGTCACTTCCAGCGACAGCGTTCCCCCACTTCTTTTTTTACTTCTTTTGCCCTGGGAGGCAGAGTCCTAAAGGCCTTTAGTTATCCCTCTTCCCTGTGTGTGAACTCACTCACTGCACCTGCCTGCAGGGTTACCTTCCCCTTTTAAGAATACGGCCGTGTCCACAAGCAGAGAAAGACGGATCTGTGGTTTCAAACCACAACTCCACCACTCAACGATGTGCTCACCCCTCACAGTCGGAGGTCCAGTCTGTCCTGCCGACATCACAATTCGATGTTGAAATCAGACGCGGTGCCAGGTCTGCACACGCCACACCCGGGTAAGATGTGCCCCGGCATAACCCGGACAGTGCCACCACTGGCTAACACAGCCCCCCTGGGTTTAACCAGAGTCTGGGGTCCAAACACTGAACTGTGGTTGCTGGACACCCCACATTAACCAGCTGCCTCCTCCCCTTGGTTCTTCTTCTACAGTTTGAGTGAGTGAATGAGCAAGTGAGTGAGTATGTGAGTGAGTAGAGTAAGTGAATGAGTACATTGCTGATAAAGTCAGTGAACCTTAGAGTATTATCAGTGATTTAGCATGAATGGGTGAGTGAGTGAATGAATGAGCACAAGTTTACGTGAGCCAGTGAGTAAGAGAGAAAGTGAAGTGGAGAACAATAAATCAATGCAAGATGGAATGAGCGTGTGAGTGAATGACTGTGAGTGAGTGAATGAGAGAGTGTTAGTCAAGTAATGAGTGAAACAGTGAATGAGTGAGGAGAATGAGTGAATAAGATGTAATGCGTGTAAATGAGTGCGCACTTGAGTAAGTGAGCAGAATTGTGAGTCAGAGAGTGAATAAGGTTCTGAGTGAGAGAGTAGAAGGGATGAAAGTGGATGAGTGAATAGATGGGGGAATGAGTGAATAAATTAATCAGTGAGAAAAGTCCTAATCTGAGGGTATGACATAGGTTAGTGAGTAAGTGAGAGGGCAAGTGAGAGTAAGGTGAGGGAAGGTGAGGTAAGGGAGAAACTGAGTCCTGGTACTGACTAAGTTCAGTTACTAAATAGGAGTGAGCAAACAAACATGTTTTATGCATTATACAAGATTGATGGATAACGTTGCTTATGGGTTCACCACTGCAGTAAACTCCAGCTTTGTAATACGTGTTTTGATGAAAGAATATAAAAAAAAATTGTTTTCAATGACATTAACAAGAAAGTATTAATTGTCGGCAGCACGTGATGCTTATATGATGTTGATCTTTTAATGAAAGGATATAGCAAAGAGAGCACGCCCACCTATCATTTGCTGCTCCCACCCGACTGCAGCTCATTGTCAAGGGGTCTATCCCGAGGGCTCACCCCAAGAGGATCCTCCAGAAAATCTTATGGTTCCACTTTACAGGCTCCGACCCCAGATTCAGTTGGGTCCACCCCAATAGGGATCCACCATGGAATCAAAGAGCACCATCCGAGGACCTCCACAGCAAGCGGAGCCACCTCAGATTGAAAGGGATCTACTGAATGGGGATCCACCCTTGAATCAAGAGGCACCAGACCAATTGGATCCACTTCAGAACCGAGGGGTTCCAATCCAAAGGGATCTAGCCCAGAATATAAGGGCTCATCTCCAAGAGGATCCACCATGGAACCAAAGAGTTTCCTCCAAGGGGTTCCACAGCAAGGGGATCAATCACAGAATGAAAGGGATTTAGGATCCAGCCCCGAATCAAGGGGGTCCATAACACAGGGATCCACCAGGAAATGAAGGGGTGCCAATCCAATGGGATCAATCCCAGAATCAGGGGGCTCCAGATGAACAGGATCCACCTTGGAACCGAAGAGTTCCCTCCAAGGGGTTCCACTGCAAGCAGATCCACCACAGAATGAAAGGGTTTTACTGAATCAGGATCTACCCTTGAATCAAGAGGGTACAGACCAATTGAATTCACTACAGAACCAAGGGGTGCCAATCCAATGGGTCAATCCCAGAATCAAAAGGTTCCAGATGAACAGGATCCACTATGGAACCAAAGAGTTCCACCAAGGGATTCCACTGCAAGGGGACCCATCCCACAGGGATCAACCACAGATAGTTGTCTCAAACATACTTTCCTTCCGTTGATCTTCACCATGGAAGCAACACTTAAGCTTTGATCAAACAAATCAAGAGCTCAGATTAGAGTCCTTCGTTTTAAGCACCAATGTGTGAGGTGGAGAAGAGGTTCCTCCTTCACGCCCGAGTCTTCCTCGACTGTGAGTCTTGGTTTGTAGGTAAATATAACAAAGAGATTCAAATTAAGCTCCAAGCACTCCAAAATTAAGTCAAAATTTCATATTATGCATAGATATCCAGTGTCTTTTATTCAGACATTATACTTCATACTCAATATGGCAGTTCCTCTGTGCATAATCCATAGTCAAACATAACAGCTTCATGCCAACACGTGTTTTGTCCGTTCTGTATAACAAGACTTCATCAGGGCATAAAATATCACTATTCTTATACAATCTGTCTGAAAGTATTGTCCATGAGAAACGTATAAAATCATAGTGTTAAACTTCAGTCCACATTGTGTATAGGTGTTGAAAAGTATATAGGGGAACATCCGTATTCGGTCGGAGAGTGCTCCAAACCATGCGATATTCGTGGCATTCAGCTGGCATGAAGCTGTTATGTTCGACTATGGATTATGTACAGAGGAACTGCCATATTGAGTATGAAGTGTAATGTCTGAATAAAAGACACTGGAAATCTACGCATTATATGAACTTTTGGGTTAATTTTGGAGTACTTGGAGCTTAATTTGAATTTTCAAGGAAAAGACTGATGTCTGTTTTCCCGTTGAGGAAGACTTGGTGGCACCATCTGTAATATATGTATTTCTATTTGGATTATCTTGGACCAAACTGGAGTGTGCGCCATTTCCCCAGCCACCAAATATATCAATATCATGAAGAGATGAAGGCTCACTTTTAACTGTGTAGAGGAAGTCTGACGACCAGCAGGAAAACCACAGCTGGTAGGTGTTTAGACTGTTCTGTTCGCACAGAGCTCCTGAGGGAGTCGGCGGGCTACGGATTGGTATAATGGGAAGTGGATTGCCTTAGAGAATAAGGGTTAATAGATACCTATGGGTATGTAGGGCCATAAATGACGTGGATGAATTTAGTATATATTGGTATAAGGGTAAGTGCACATATACCTGTGAAGGTGGCGGAAGATGTATGGGTGTGTAGATGAGAATGGAACACGTGGGTATCAGGGTGAATCCAGTTACATGTGGGTTTGAGGTCTGAGGTTAGAGGCAGCCCTTAAAGCATCAGTCTGGGTGACAGTGACCATATACTTTGAGACAGGAAGACCAGGAGTGTGGGTGTTTGCACACACATGGTTAGAGTGTGGTGTGGTGGCAGGGAACAGAATCATATGGGTATTCCATGATCAAAGCTGGGCACCTTAAGTCTGGAGTTATCATTTGTGGGGAAGGTTCAGGTGTGGAAGAGGAAGGAAGAACAGGAGTGGGTTCTAGTCCTCCATGGAGTGGGGGAGTTGCCCACTTCCGAGGGGAGGATGTTGTGTTGGGGGGGGGGGGGGGTTGACCGAGCATGGGTTTCCTCTTCTCTTGCTTCTTATTCTGGACACCCCAACGAGGGTGCCATGTTCAGAGCTCTGAGGTTGGGTGATCTGGTGGTGTTGAATCCTTCCCTGTAGAAGGAGCATCTGGAACCTTCAGTACAGTTGTAGGTGACACCCAGAACTTTGATGGACACCCTGAATTTAACAAGGAGCCCCTGAAGGCCTCTGAGATGACCATCAATGGTCTGTTGCTTTTTAAGGCAAGTATTGCCAGGCTGGCCACATTCTGGGGCTCTTGGAGATACTGGATCTGGGGCCATATGTATCATACTTCCGTTTTGCGAATTCCAAATAGCGAATTTTAAGGAATCGCTATTTGGAATTCACAAAACGGTATGTAGGTACAAAATCGCTTTTCAATAGCGATTCCTTACCATTCCTAATTTGCGATTAGCAAATTGCTAATCGCAAATTACCCATTCATTTCTATGGGCCAGGAGGCCCATAGGAATGAAGGGACAATTTGCGATTAGCAATTAGCTCATCGCAAATTAGGAATTTTTCCAAGGGTGCAGGGGTGTCTCAAGAACACCCTGCTGCACCCCTGAAAGGGCATGTATGGGCGTCATATGGCACATTTTGTTTTTTGGAAAAAAGCTTTTTGAAAAGAATTCGCAAATTACCACCAACTAGAAGTTGGTGGTAATTTGCGAATCCTTAATGGCATTTTTTGAATATTTTTTGATTGATACATTGCATTTAAGGAATCGCAAAATTTGCGATTCCTTAAGTGCAATCGCAAAATAAGGAATAGTTGCTATTCCTTATTTTGCCTCAAACTTGTTTGATACGTACCATTTGTCAAATTAGCATTCGCAAAGGCCGAAATTAGCTTGATACATATGGCCCCTGGTATGTTGGCAGGGGCATAACGTGGGTCACTGCTGCCCAAGTGTGAGACGACAGATGCACCAAATACCACAGTTTCCTTGGGATGGAGGAGGGGGCATACCCTTTTAGGAACATTCGTTTGTGAAAGACTGCACTTATAACATCAGTACCCTAGCGGCTGCATAGGCTGTTTATGGTGTGAGCTGCTACTCCTGAGCATATTAAAGGCAAATATACATGCTAGACCCTCAGACACTGGTTTAGTTGGAGTCCCTTTTACATTATTATTATTATTATTCTTATTATTATTATTACGTGCACAGACACGCACAGTGGCGGCCCCCCTGCTATGGCGGAGGAGCATCGCCCACCTGCTTCCAAACAGTGCTTTCAGTTATTATCATGTTATGTTTCTTTTGTGGGCGGGTGGTGCTGCTCTGCTCATGGAACGTGGGACGGGCGGAGCGGTTTGCCCACTCAAGTATGCATGACTGGTTTGGGCCACCCTCTTGGGCCACCCAAAACAGTCATTGCACACTTCCCCCGTGATTCACGCAGGCTGCATTACAGCCTGCATATAGAACAAGCACAGGCTCCAATTCTCTGGTTGAGCGTGCAACCAGGACGCTCAGAACTAATCACAGCGCAGCATTGCACCGTTGTGATTGGTCAGGGGAACCTGCGTGCCTACCAAGCACAACGCTGCATTGCAGCACTGTGATTGGTCAGTGGGGCCTGGCTGTGCTTCCGGAGAAGAGCAGGAGCAGAGACGCAGCACAGGACCTGGGGGGAAGGTAAGTAAATTTCTTTTACATTTTACACCACCCCCTAACCTTCCCCCACATGTGTGACCCACCCACCCTGCCAACTTCTAGCCATTCCAGCCTCCGCTGCACATGCATACGCACACACTCACGCACACACCCGCGTCTCGTTATATCCATGAGGGGGAGTAAATATATCCTGCTTTATAGTTTGCCACTGAGGAGAAAAGCAGTACTGATGTTCACATCTTCTCCTGAATTATAAATCGCAGTGCAAAGCCCCTGAGGTCACATTGTCCAATGGTGTCCCAGTGTTGCCTTTGCAAAGATTCACTTCTGTGTCCGTGGCTGTATAAATGCCCCAGCAAAGGTCCATGGAGTGTCCTCTGTTCTCCTTACAATTATCAAAGCTCTTCTGTTCTCCTTCAGTTTTCCTTCTTTGACAACCAAGTTTCCACCACCAATCAGATCACTGCACTTCTCCTGGTTGTGTTTCTGCTGCTGTCTGATGTCGTCACATCTTCACTGACGACCATATGTCCATCACAGACCTTAGGGACACTAATCTGCTGGGCTTTTCCTAAGACATCTTGACCCTACTGATGTATTCGGGACAAACCCACTCTGGAATCCAAGCAGGACATGTGGTTTACGCACTGCATCTCAGAGTTACCACACAGGGCTACTTACAAAGGCCCAGAGGCTGGCATCGAAGGTTGTGACAGGAACTAAGAGCCTTCTAGAGGGTGAGGGGGAAAAGGGGTCAGAGAGGGCATGGAAGGGCAGGGAGAGCACAGCGTGGCATCACAAACACCTACTCCTTGCCGGTCACTTGTTGTTGTCAGTCTCTCCTCCAGCTCGCTTCACGCCTCAATGCACATGAAGTGATTGTACCCCAGATCTCCTGCTAACCTGACCCCCTATCCTGTCTAGATTCCCCTGCCGCCTGCCCTTCCACCCTCTCACACTCTCCCCATCCCTTACCTCACAATTTACACCTAGTAGCTAGTATTAATTTTATTCCTGACCTTTTTCCTTTGCAGATTTTGAATTTCAACTCTGTAAAGTGTTAGCAACTTTATTTATCCATCATAGCACATTGTGTACAGGTGATCTTACTGTTTTACAGTGCTTAATTTCAGACGGTGGTGTCTGGTGCTCAGCACTGGCAGTTAATTGTCAAAACAGGCACTTATGACAGTCTGCCACATGGTGGCACTGTTTGTGTAATTTAGAAATGAGCACAGCAATATCTTTTATAAAATGATTACACATTGAAAGGGACTAATGCCTGCAGCCCAAACAATTCTTATTGTGTTGGGAACCTGGAAAAGTATGACTTGCCACATTTGTAGGAGTGTGATGGGTAGTTGCTGTGTTGGTACTGGCATTGGTGCGCTGGCAGGTCTAATGAGTGGCACACGCTCAGTGACCTATCGAGAAGGTTCCTGGAACACATTTTTTCACAAATCAAATACTCCATTTTAACATATGCGCTGTACATATACAATTCAGATATAAAATTAATATTGTACCTCTTTTGCTCTGCCTTTTTATACTAGGATCTCTAAACCTTAATCCCTCTCTTCACATCACTCTGAGGACTGCAGGCCAGGTTTGAACCACATAAGCCACACAAATAAATAAGATAAACATTCTCCATTGTCACTGGGGAAGCATAGGAAGCTGCCAGCACCCTCTCCAAGCCCTGCAGACACTTACACAACCAAAGGAGCAGCACAACAGGCCACCAGCAGTCAGCCCCATGAGCTGTGCCAAAATGAAACACAAGTTGAAGAGATGACTTACAGCAATTCAAGAGAGTCAGATGAGAAAGCTCAAGATCCCAAAACACACAATGTGCCAGGTATCTGGGCACAGTGACACCGCTAAGATAATATTACTGAGAAGCATGCCCAGCCACATTCCAACACACATGGGCAAAGGCGCGCCCACTTGGACGTGTGTGGTGATAAAGGCACTACAACAATGAACGGATCGCACATGTGCACGCGCCTACACACGCGCACACTCACACACAAAAGACATTATTTCAAAAGGAAGCGTGCAAAGAAAATGTTCAATAACACAAGTCATTTATCCGGCCTCAACCCATGTACATCCACACATTCCAGTAAAGTAGCCACACACACAGCAGCAGGCCTTTTTTGGGAAACAACCATTAAAATGCAGTCATTACAATGCACTACCTTTACAACGCAGCTGTTACAATGCAACTGCCTTTACATTGCATGCCATTACAATGCATGTCACTACAGCGCATGCCATTTTAATGTATACCATTACAACAAGTGCATTACAATGCAATTATAAGGTAATTAATGGAGATTTTTTTGTTTTAGGGTGGGTATGGGTTTTGGTGTACACGGGGATAGTATTTTTACCCCTAAGCTATCTAACACTTAACCCTACAGTTGCACTCACTGGAGTGGGAATAGTAAATTTGACCTCTCCACTATCCAACACATTCTCTACTGTTGCATTCACTGGAGTGGGAATAGTATTTTTTATCCCTTCACTATCCTATACTTACCCCACTGTTGCCCCCAAATGTTATACGTTGTAATGGTATACATTGTGATGATATGCGTTGTAATGGTAGTTTCTAAAATTGCGTTGAAATGGCATGCGTTGTAAAATCATACGTTGTCTTGGTAGTTATGATGTAAAAAACATGTTGTAAAGGTATGCGTTGTAATTGTTTGTGTTGTAACGTCATATATTCTCCTTTTTCACCAATGCAGCCAGAATCTAGGAAGCCATCTCTCTATCCATCAGGATCACCTCGACCCTGCTCCAATTTAGGAAAGAGGTGAAGAGGCACCCCTTAAAAGCAGAGTACAGCATGCTGAAATAACAGCGCACCATCACTGTTTGAACCCAGGTGCCCACCAATCTCTTATTGGCTGTAGGCTTGCCCTTGTCCCTGTACAGTGCTCCTCTGCCTTGTAGCCAGCTGTGCCCTATATAAATGCCACATACATACACACAGACACTTGATGGAGCACCTGCCGTGAGTGGCTGTGGGACGTTGTTTGGGAGCTTAAGACCCACAGGTGAGGAGATCACCTGGGTGGGGCTGGAGGACAGGACAGACCCTTCCAGGGAAGCTGCTGTTTTTAATTAAGAGGAAGACGTGATGTGATGCCAGAAGCTCCCAATACATGAGCGTGCCAAACTCAAGCTTTTCAGACACATATAGTAAGCAAAGCACAGCACAGCACAGGCCCTGCCTACCTGAACAGCCAGGTACAGATCTGTCAGTCATCCAGACACCTCCGCTCAACCACACTCTCACTAGCACACTTCCCACGCGTACACAAAAGCAGGTCAGGAGGTTGCGTATTTTCATATATTGCTCCTAAAGCATAGAGGTGCATATTACCAACAACTAGCGATAATTATCGCTATGTTGGCTTAGCTGCAATATTTTTATCGCCGAGCTGCGGCGATTTTTATCACTTAGGAACCTTGCTATTATCAAGGTTTATCTCCCAAGCGATAAAAATCGGCCGAAATACATGAATATCGCTGAAAAGTCAGCGATATTCATGCATTACCGAGCTAATGCTCTTAGCCATGTTATCCACCTCCCATTGGATAACATGGCTAAGAACTGCTCTGGGCAAGTGTTAGCTTTTGGAGATATTCGCTCTTAGCGCGAATATCTCCAAAAGTTGGTAATAGGAGATAGCGATGTTAGCGACTGTTTCCAGTCGCTAACATCTTGGCACGCCCACTTTGCATGTCATTAGTGATAAATATCACTGACATGCAAAGCGGGGCCCAAGATGGTCGCTATCTCCTACTAGCTGTAGCTAACTGGTGTTAGCGACAGCTAGGTAAAAGGGAGATAATTTTATCTCCGCTTTCTTAGCTTTTAAAGCCAAAAAAGCAAAGATAAACCCCCTTGATAATATGCCCCAGAATGACTTCCTGTACCACCTCCATGGAGCCGCCTCCTCTCTTCTTGAATTCACAAGAAGCTGAAGTCCTGACTATTGGAGTCAGACCCCTCTAGGCTCACCTCACACACCAGCAAAGCCCATGGAGATATTGGTCCAATCAAATCCACATACCAAAACACATGAGGGGGCTGAGGGGAAATCCTTTCAGAATTGTTGGGGCAGGAAGGCCTCTAGCTATCGGCCACATGAAGCAGAACACCCCAAACCTCACTCAGATCTTTCAAGCTGGGCCTGAAATAGCCCAAGCTGTTCTTGCCCGCTGGGAGTGACCTTACAATTACTGCAGTGGGTGGCCTAGGGGCCCATGGGGATGCCTGGGAACGCCCACCACAATGTCCGTGTCAGGTCTCCCTAGCTCAAAGTAAGACAATACAGCGATTTGCACTGCCTTACCGTACTCCATAGCTATGAGGCTATTTAAAGCCACGCAAAGTGTCTTTGTGTCGCCTCATGGATATGATTTCGAGCTTTGGCTGCCAGAGCGAAAGAAAAAGTGATGCTATGGCAGCGCAAGAGGCTCATAAATATGGCTCTGGATCTTTTCAAGGGGAATTAGAGGAGAGAAGGAAACCCTCCATGCAATCCTGCGAACTACGGACACCTGTCCAGAGCTTCAACAAATGTGTCCTGAGCTGACGTTCCCCGGAACACTAGCGCCTTTCCTTTGTCTTTACATTTTTCTTTTATACTTTTAGGTATGTCTACATTAAATATCTGTAATTGTGCGTTATTTCTTCCACGAATAATAACGCCACTCAGACCAATCACTATGCTGCTAATATAGCGTTGTGATTGCCTGACTGGTCGTCTGGGTGTGCTTCCGATAAAGCAGAGCGAGGGAGGACTACGGAGGCGAGGAAGTGGCGAAAAGGTAATTTAATTTTTTTTTAGTCCCGCTCCCCCCCAGGTCCTACCCGCCCCCGCCCCTACCTCCTGCATCCTCCCCCTGACCCACCTCCCTACCTCTGAACAGTGCTGGCCGCCACTGCTCAAAGCTGAAGGGGGCGCCGCTCGTATTGCATGTGCTGTGAATGGAAGTGTTAATGGCAGCTCCATGCACATGGCCTTGCACCATGCTTGCAGCGGCTGCCCCGCTCCCACGTGCATGAAGAGAAACAAAATAACCTTTAATTCCTCTTTGAAGCAAATCCTGGCTGTGCGTTTGGGCGTAGGGCCTTGAGAGAGGACTGATCCCCCTCATAAAAAGGTCGCCATCATTGGGAGAAGCAAGAGCAGTGGTTCCCAAACTGTGCCCCTGGGGAGCCGTGAAACTTCGCGCACCCAGCACTTTAATGCATTTAATGTTGAAGGGTCTGTTGGCTTCAGGTAAACTAATTAGACTTAAACGCATGATGTCGATGATTTGCAAGTGACATGCCTAAAGCAGTAAACGTAGGGCCTCAATTATGAAAAGTGAAGCATCGCAGCGTGAAAACAGCGATGTGTCACTTTTCATTGCGCCCTC